>NC_054535.1:103312284-103609784 GCF_017654505.1 Polyodon spathula
AACTCAAACCGTTGTCTTTTTTTCAAGACAAAGCCAGAAATTAAGGAAATTATTATTTTATAGAAGTTCAAATTACAGAGATATTGATTTCATAAATGAAAATATTTAATAAATCAAACTGTAAAATTTGCAATAATCTTGACTGTGTGTGTGTAGGGTATGCTTGTACACCATTTCCACAAATTATTTGCTTATAGGTCATTGTTGGCCTCATATGGATATATGGAATATGAATACGTTGTTGCATTGTACTTTTATTTATGTATATTAAAGTAGTGTGCGTTTGGGGGTTTGAAATAATTTTTTACAGTCCATTACAAGAATTTCATATTTTTTTGCTAGCGGTTTGATTATTTATGTATAGTACAAAAGTGTTACGCAATAAAATTGTAATATTCCCTTGCATTCAGTTCTTATGCCTTAATTTCATTTTTTAGCAGTTGTCAAAATGTTGACACTAAAATCAGCAACAGCATATTAGCAAATAGGATTATTATGATAGGGAGTTAAGGCAGGTAGAATAGTTGAGAATTTTGCTAACTACTTCAAAAATCAAGCTTGAAACCTTATTTTAAACTTCCTATCTCCAGCAGACAATATAATGCAGATTTTTCTTTATTTTTCTGCCACCCCTGTATTTAGGAACAGGAGACTAATCAAGGTGAATAAATTGTGAGACTAAAAGAAAAGCAGGTGCTTCAGGCAGCCTACACAAAAAGAACGGATGTTCAGTGGTTGCTAAAGGAACATTTGTTACAGGTGCACTGAATTTCAGTAGCACATTTCAATACCAATCTAAAAATAAACTAGTCAAACTATCAAGTTTTCTTATTCATAATTGTATAGTCAGTGTAAGAGTTGTAGGATGTTAATACAGAACATACTTAAGGAATGTGTCATTGCTGTTGAAGGTACAGCCGGATACATCAGATTAGTATGTATAATATGCAACTTATTTTTTATATCCTAAAGCTGGATTTAGTTTAGGCTGACTCACAACAGTTTTGTTTCAACCACCCTAATCAACAGCACTGAATCCTTTTAGAAAACTCATACCCACACAGTTGGAGGTTTGCCAATTAACATATAGAATACGTTATTCTACCTTGTTTGATTCCTCAAATGTCTTGATAGTTATTCTATTACAATGCTTTAATTGAACACCCCTAATAATTACAATGAGACAGAAAATACATCTCTATTCCTCTCTAATAAAGTTTAAAACAAACAAACAAACAGAGATTGATGATTAAAACACATTTATCAAGTTGAACAGAAATGAGAGAATTTTATGTACATTCACAGAAGACAGGATGGAGGGTAGTGAAATTTGAGGTCAATCTCCTAGTTCATAAATGATAGAACATATTTAATCTGGTTAACCTGGATAAAGCCCAGTCAATGTGGGTAGTGCAGCCCTTCATATGAGGGCATTAGTATTGCATCCCTATTGAATTCTTAGAGGAACACGAGAAACATTAGAACATGCCAACATACAATTAATTCCCTACTTGATCCACTAGAGGTAGATGTTACTCATCCATTCTTTACTACTTTTGTATGTATAATTTTTATTCTGCAAATAAGTGAATAATTTAAGATTGAATTGTAAACAGTAATCTAGAGTAGTGTTACAGCTCTCTCTCTCTCTCTCTCTCTCTCTCTCTCTCTCTCTCTATATATATATATATATATATATATATATACACACACAGTAATTGTGAATGACACTATACTGTCTATCCCACAAGAACAGAACATTTAAACACAGCTTTGTCACCAGAAAACAGATTTTAATCAAATACCATTAACAGTGCAAGCCTAAATATGAAATGTTGTGTAATTTCATCCATATTGTGAATCAATGGAATCCTTTTTTGGAGTCACTGTTATGTAGTAGATTAATTGGATTAAATCTTTGATTTAAAGCAGGACACGTTACCTTGTGCTGTGCCTGGATTTTGTCAGCAGGTGCTGACACATGATGCAATGTTATCTCTGCATGGATAACAAGGTAATTTAATCTTCCAGATACACTGAAATCTTCCTCGCAAAAGATACTGAATGAAATAAATCATTTTCACTTAACTGCCTTTGTTATTTCCCCTCCTATTGTCTGCAATTCATTATATATTCTATTGCTACACTGTAAATCACTCATTTCTGAAATTAAACCTTTTGTTGCAGCCTTGCAGGCGTAATGTTTAAACATGAATCCAACAGCTGCTCCACTCCATTGTGAGGCAGACAAAATTACAGGTACATTTATAAGTGAAAAATCTAATTATAAATGAACCATTTAGAAATAAGCCAGCTTTATCTCTATCTGAGAACAGAAACACAACGTTATACGAAACATGGTCGTGCGCAAGCCCTGTACCCCTTTTCAGTGTCCTTAACCCTTTTCTATTACTAATGAGAACATTGCCTCTGATCTGTGTGCAAGTGAATCTTTGTTGTGTCAAAATAATTACAGATTAGAAAGTAGCATTGTCTTTATATAATGAACTGTTTTATTTTTTCTAATCAACTGATAAGGGTTGCAGTTACCTTTTCAGCATGTCAACCAAAACTATAATTCATACCATTAATTCAAAGTAATCTACAGTACCTGTATACTGAATGCTGTTTAATTACTACACTTACCTTAATATATGGAATGTCCTTATATGATGTATATACAGTACTTCAGCTTGACGTGAAAGGTCTGACTACCAAATAAGTTCACACATTTATAGCTGCATTCATAAATTACAGAACTGTTCTTTAGAGTACTAGAAAAGTAGCAGAAAAGTTAGTGTAGGCAGGGAGAGTATGGCAAAGCAGCGAGGCTAGAGTGAGCTAGTGAGAGCTACATGTTGACAGTAAACAATGCAGTGCTGTCCTTCATTTCAGGTTTAATACAGTAGGTATGAGGGTTAATTGATGAAAGGACAAGGACCAGTAACATGGGAAATATTTACTATGGAAGTTTTTAATAGGCTATATTTATAGAAATGAACTTGTCTACTGCAGCATGTCATTGGTATTGATATATGCTGGTGACACTGCTTTTAGTGCAGCTAAGCTTCCTTTATTTGAGCTGAAATAAAGTAAATATTGCTCCATGTCTGCTTTAATTGCTGCACAATCATTTAATTTCCAGCTTGAAAGGTAATTGAAATGGACTCTTTGTCTTCTCAATAAAGTTTAAGCCATGTTAGCCAATAATCCCTTTTAAAAGTTTCCCACAGTAAAGCATAGCAAAGTGTAATAAAGAATCGTGAAAGCCAGGTAAAGCATTGTAAAGCATAGCGAGGTATGGTAAAGCATATAAAAAACCTTGCAAACCATGGTAAATACATAATATAACCATGGGAAAACTGCAAAAAGTCACTGTGCAAAAAATTACTTTGATAAATGTTTATAAGGGATAGTCTGGACTCTGAAACAGTTAGCTATTTAGTGTTATAATTGCTAATGAATTAAAAGTGGCTGAGTAATGAGGTGGCTAGGTCTTCTTAATAATTGTGACTGTCAAAAGAGGACCTTTGAATACTTCTCTCCCTCCATGTCCTCTCTTTTCTACTTGTGAATTCACTCAAACAGCTCTTTTCTTGTCCAAACTGCTGTTTCCTCAGTTGTGATTTATGGGAAATAAACTCCTCGTAATTCCAGAGAGGCCATGTGCATTGCAGTAATTGATGTCAATACACATCATTAATGTTTCAGAAAACCAGAGTGGCTTGCAGCAATGGCATGGAGCCGCCTGCAAAACACAGCCCCCTGAATGATACCCTCAGAGGTACTTGGGGAGAACACGTTTGGGTTTTGATCTTAGCATGACCAGTGACCATGTGGAGTTAACATTGAATAATGCAAACAAACTCAACGTAACAATATAAATGATAGCCTTGTGTCAGCTTGTCATACAGAATCTATGCAAGAAAAGTAACAGGACTTGACACCATTAGACGGCATTGGCAGCTAACCTTTCAGGCACATCAGGAGAGACCAAGGCTGGCTGGAAGGTTTTTAGCTGAGATTTGTCACTCATCTGCTTGGTACACAGAACTCTGAGTACTCCCTGCTTCAATCCAATTCTGCGTTTCACCTGCAAAACCAATACAAAGTGGGGCTAACCCAGTAAATGCTTCTCTGCTGTTGGAACACCTTTATTATTATTCAATATTATTGATTTATTATTATTACACAAGGGATGAGATTCCAGAGACAGGGCTGTAGTGCAAGTGGCCTGTATGTCAAACTTACACTGCTGAGAGCACAACATACTGTAAATCAATTTTAAAATATTGAACTTTAGTTCGACACTAACACCTCGTGTTATTCTTAAATAGCACTTAACCAATTCTCATTGCCGTTTCTTATTCTATACTATTCTGCACATGCTGTTGATGTATGTCACGGCCATCGGCTTTCTCGTCATACTGATTTGGAATTTACAGCAGTGGGGGTGGATGTGTTACTATATATATATATTTATATATTAATTGAAATATATATATTTATGAATTGGCTTCTTTCTACTATGGTCTGCACTTGTAAAATTTGTAATTCTAAAAACTGATGCATTTTTATTCATTGATAAATTATAAGTTTCTGGGAAGAGAAAAACACCTGTTTATATTACAAACAATAATGGAACCAAACAATAAATACTGTAGAACTTTCAATTAGTTTCTTTCTCATTTTGTAACATTATAATAACTTTCAGCACATACACTAATGTTTTTTCAACAGTCTTTTTTTTTTAAACAGTTATAACTGTGCTAGGACTGTATCATCCACAGGCCACAACAAAACCTTAGTCTTCAGAGTGTGTGTCAACAAGCAGGTTATTAAGAAAATGTGTTTATCCATTATCAAGGCATTCTGTTATACCGATTGAAGCCTGAACCATGCTGTTTTGTCTTATTAATAAGAGGCAGAGAGACGGATATTTCTTTGTAATCATTTCTTGTATGGTAACTAGTAGCTTTTTTCTTTTTTTTTGTGGCATTGGACATTTTTTAACAAACCCAATATCCTTTCACCTCATGATACGAAACGACAGAAATTTGACTACAGCCAGGTGTCTACAGGTCACACCAACAATGAAACAACAACTTAAAAAAAGCTTCCTTTTATGTAAATATATGTGAAAGGATCTGAAGAAATTATCCATTGTGTCATTTTGCATTAGGAAGCGAGAAGTGGCTCAAAGTAGGGCTCAGGCATTTGCCAAGTCCCATTCCCACGGGATACATTTTCTTTTTTAAAGGCATCACAGCCTTGGGAATAAAGTAGGGCATTTGATGTATTTCCACATGGATAACAGTACTGTGTGACATCTCAGCAAACTTTACACTATCTGCCAATTGACAGCACATATCTGCCTGGTGGAAGAGGAAGCTGACAAGTGCAGGAGGAATGGGGCGAGGTTAAAGGGTAAAATATCAGTCAGTCAGTGCTAGATTATCTCTACTGAGGCCGACAAAACACAAGCATGCTTGTGGTTCACATGGTTTCTGTTCAACTGCCCTTCTCTTAACAGCCCCGTGTTTCTAGTGCTTTGATTTTTGTTAATGGTTTGTGACAACTGTCTAGTGATTAATTAAGTGCTAGCAAGAGAAGTCAGATGTAGAGCGCTGGAGACTTGAATGTTCAGCCACTATCACACATGATCTTCCAAAACCAAATGCCCCATTAACCCTGCCTGGAGGAACTACTCTCTAGGGGGACAAATCGTTTGTTTTGTTTGGAAAATCAAGTGATGTAATATGGTCAAAATTGCTTAAAACAACTAATGCAGGCAGGTAATTTAACCTAAAGGGGTTAAAGCTAATACAATAATTACATGTACCGTACTTGCCTTGCACTTGTGGTTACTGTATTGCAACTGGTGCACCAAACATAGTTCCTTCTAGTTAATTTGTTACTCTTATTTGCTTAGCTCAAGCTGAGCAGATAGACTGAATGCAGGACAGGTCATTTCACCTCAGCAAGGTCTTTGTGGTCAACGCATTTCAGTCATTATCCAACACTACTGGTTGGTTAATGACAGTAAATGAGGCTTTGAAGGGGGGAAGAGAATTTCGCTATCCAGGTTAAATTACCTAGCAACTGCAAGGATAATAATTAGGCTATGGCATTATGACCCTTTGAAGGTCTTCAGAGTTTTATTTATTTATTTATGTTTGAAGTCTAAGGCATTTACGCTCTCTTCAACAAAACAACAACACATTTTTAAAAACTGGATTTTTTTTTTTTTGCACTTAAAATTTCCTTCCTGTAGCTTATTTCATTAAAATGACATTTAATGAAAGACTGATCTGAGACATGCTGGCATGCTGGCTTCAATGCAGAGCATATGTTAGAATTGCCCTACCTAGTGTGACAGCCATTACAGGATGCCTTTTGCCTTTTGAAACTCAGCATGATGAGTGCCTTTGCTAGGGGATAGGGAACAGTAGCAGTCGTGAACTTTACAGGGACTGCCTTAAATTAGAATTGCATTTTCAAAACCCAGTTTTCATACAGGACATAAAGCAGCTTTAAATATGAGGAAATTATTGCCAGAAGCCTTGATTAAAGGTTTGGAAATGACTCATAAGAGCTTAACAATTTCATCAAATGGCACTTATTTTTTTCTCTTTAGACATGATTAATCTTAGACGCAGTGTGAAATTGACATCAAAAAATGTTCCCTGCACAGTTTCTGAGTGTACTGTACTCTGTCAACATTTAAATCAGAACATTCACTTTTCAAGCTTTTACAGGCAAAGGACACTGCACATCAAAAATGAATTTCCCATTCGAAGCCAGACTGCTGGACAATTAAATGAAAGGATTATAGTTTTTCTCTCTCTCTGATTTGCATTAAATTTGCCTTTAGGGATGACACCACCACTTCTAGTTTTATTTCTTGTAATTTAGCTCATTATATTATGAGGGTCTACAGATTATTTAATTCCAGATGTTTGTGGGATGTTTAGTGGTTGCCCTTATAAATGAATGTTTACTGCAGTACACCAGTGAAAAATACAGCAAAGAAAAGTTAAAACATGTTGTGAGGGATTGTGACATGTGGCTTTAGCGTCCACATGAAAAGAACTGAATAATACCAATTCCCAATATACTGTACTTTTTTCCAAATTTGTATACATAATTGTATGTATATTTATGAATATCTACCAATCTGTATATACACACCCTAAAACAGTAAGTAGTATTGTAGAGTAGTGATCCTTTACTAATTGGTTTCTGTTCCTTTGTAGATGTGACTGGTATGTATCCAAAGTAACGTGGGTTAGCAAGTGGGCTTCATAATAGAAATGCCTTACTCTGTAACATGCACGCTAAAGAATGGAACTAAGTGCTTGACTACTAAAATCAATGTGCTCTGTACTGGTACCCACAATTTGTGTCTGGACTCTCTCTACTGCCTTCTGGCCTGGATTAACATCAAACCAGCCTGCCCGTCATTACTAGATGTTGCTAGAGGTAAATACGCAGCCCAGTGTTTAAGTACAGAAGCAACTGAAAATATTTTTCATTTGTAGTTAAACATTTTGTTGAATTGTAACTACACAACATGTGTAATTACAACGTTATCCCTGTGTAATTAGAGTGGAACCTTACAAAGTTACTTTGTCCAAAATACTACAGTGCATTTTTGAAAGGTTTATACAAGCTAGCATTATTATTATTTTTTAAAGATACTGTCTAAACAGTTTCCCGACTGTTCCCAGGCTGTAACACCAGCACTGATTTATTATGATGTTTACCAGTCAGATTTCTTGCACTTTCGACACACATGCTAACTCTTTGACAGCATCTGGTCCTGTACACAGAAACAGGAGAAATAATAAAGAGCAATCAGCGGATCATTACTACTGTGATTACATGGCAGGAAAACAAAAGCCATGACCTCGTGGAAAAGGCAGTAGCTGACAGCAACTGATAATAGCATTGTTAAGACAGATAATAGAAAACTTCCCACTTCCAAATACATTTTGAGAAAGTGGCAAGTCACTGCAATGGACGGGGCTAATAAATAACAATAATTTATAGCCAGGCTCCCACCAACCACCCATCCAGCCCCTGTCTTATTTACTATCATATCATAATGGGATATCTCTTTTTACAGCACGGAGGGCAGTTCAGCTACACAACTGGCTGATAATGTTTAAGAGTTATTTTGTTTTGTTTTGTGCATTTACTTCACCATTCTTAGTATGTTTAATATACCTGTGTTATTAAAAAAGCACACAGGTTATAGCATTTTCAAGTACAGCGCTGTTGATCAAGCAAGTGAAATGCTTTCCTCCTGGTAGTAGCTAATCAATACCTGTACTGTATCTGATGTCGCCTGATTTCATTTAAAGCCCTGGAACAATAGCACAGGATGGGATTTTGTACCAGGAAGCAGCAGCTACTGTTACCTCTACTGGGTTATCTTTGAAATATAAAGTGTATAAAATACAAGCAAGGAACCAAAACACAGTACCTTCAACGGAGGGAAAATGGGAGCTGTAATAATACTGTGTGTGCTGAGTCTGCTTTTTATTTGAAAAACCTTGCTTGTGCTCTTTAAAAGCTAGTATAGATGCCATCTAGAATCAATAAGATGCTGAAACTGACAGGCTTGGTTGGCAGACCTACTGTGGTCCTTTTTATTCAAACAAACCAGACTGCAAGGGACTCCTAACAGTCTGGGTTGTTTGAAAAGGAAACATCTAAGGTTTGTTTCAAATTGCCCACAGCCAACCTCCCAACAACAGCAGTTTGAAGAACTGTAGCAGTTCTTGCACAAACAAAGAGGTTCAACAAGACAGCAAGTCTTCTTTTAAATGACCCTTTCATTTTCGGACGCTATATCGTACACAGTATATTGAGGTTGAAAATAGCCTGTTACACCTGTTGGTACATTTTGATGGGAAAAGACATTTAAGAGTTCATAATTGAACAGCATTTTTACTACCCAAGCTTTAAAGATATTATTGTACTGTAAAAAAACATCTCAGTAAACCTTATCAAGCAATATTTGCTAAGTGTGTTGGATAGTGGTGTCTTGAGAGTGGGTGCTTGACAAGTCAGAGCATTTATCCCAGACTGCAACTGCAACCAAAAAATGAATTGCCAGCTTAAGAAATGGCAGACATCTCAAAACAAAACAAAACAAAAAAGAAACATAAGCCATATCCGACTGGAGACTGACACGGGAACATCTGAAAACAAGCAGCTCCTAATAGCCCAAACACTGAACTTACCAGAACTGTTGGATGGGCTTTCACTTCCTGTTTATTATGGGTGTCAGCTGCAAGCACTACGAACACACCAAGTTTATACATTTGGGTGTTTGTTTATTTCTGTGGAAGTTTGTGAGGCTTAAACACATGAAAGCCTTGTTGAAAACGGTTGTATACAGTTTCATATAGAATGAGCTTGGACCAAATTAGTGTAATCTAATACTGTACATACCTACTAATAAATTATTATTATCATGTTGAACAAACTTATGACAAGCACTATATACACCTACTGAACAAACACCAAACAGGAATGTCATAAGGTTTACTTTGGTAGACATTTAAGCTTGCAGACTGCTTAAAATGATCAATGCCAAGCTCAGACTTCCAACCTCAAGTAAAGCCAATTACATAAACCCAATAGAAGCCTGGAAATCAAGGAGAATGCAAAAACATTATAGAAGCCCCCATGAGTTGAGAAGCAGACAGTTTATGTAAAAACTCAGATTTAACGTTCCTTCAAATGCTTTCCGTTTTATTGCATTTGAGCTTTCTTGATGAAAAGCTAAATGTGTTGGGAATGGAAAAATCAAATAATTATACCCACTTTGGGTAAGCTGGACAAGTATTAGGAAAAATCACCAATGATGGACTACCTACATGGGCTATAACCCAGTTCAATGCAAACCGTGTGTGGGGATATTACTCTTAATGTACCCCCTGAACCTGAACCAGATCTGAACCAACCGTTCTCTCACACATTCTTACACAGAGGAAACACACTTACAACTCCTGGATATCCAAGAAGTAGATTTGAGTCCAATAAAGATTTCTTGCTGCTTGTCTTTTTACAGAATACAAACAGAAATTTACCACATGCACCTATGAAATATAGTACTGCTACAAAGTTGTTTATAGAATAATCTATTTTTACATATATATATATATATATATATATATATATATATATATATATATATATATATATATATATATATATATATATATATATATAGTGCCTTGCAAAAGTATTCAGACCCCTGACCAATTCTCTCATATTACTGAATTACAAATGGTACATTGAAATTTCTTTTTGTTTAATATTTTATTTTTAAACACTGAAACTCAGAATCAATTATTGTAAGGTGACATTGGTTTTATGTTGGGAAATATTTTAAAAAAAAATAAAAAAAACTGAAATATCTTGCTTGCATAAGTATTCAACCCCTGTGCTGTGGAAGCTCCCAGTTTGCACCGATGAAAGAAATTGTCCTAATGAGGACACAATTACCTTACCATTGGCCTCCACCTGTGAACCATTAAAGTTGCTGTCACATTTTCTGGATAAAAACCCCACTGTTGAAGGATCATTGGTAAGGCTGTGAATCTGAAGGAAAATGAAGAGCAAAGAGCGTTCTACAGAAGTTAGAGATAAAGTAATACAAATGCATAGATTAGGGAAAGGGTACAAAATAATATCCAAGTGTTTGGATATCCCAGTGAGCACAGTTGGCTCAATAATCAGGAAGTGGAAGCTGCAACACACCACCCAGGCACTGCCAAGAAAAGGCCGTCCCTCAAAACTCAGCGCTCAAACAAGAAGGAGACTTGTGAGAGAAGCCACAGAGAGGCCAACAATCACTTTGAAGGAGCTACAGAGTTCAGTGGCTGGGAGTGGAGTAATGGTGCACCAGTCAACCATATCAAGAGCTCTGCATAACACTGGCCTGTATGGGAGGGTGGCAAGAAAGAAGCCGTTACTCAAAAAGTACCATCTGAAAGCACGTCTATAGTTTGCCAGAAAGCATGAGAGTGACCCAGCTGCAATGTGGGAAAAGGTTTTGTGGTCAGATGAGACCAAGATAGAGCTTTTTGGCCAAAACTCAAAGGGCTATGTGTGGCGCAAACCTAACACTGCTCATGCCTCAAGACACACCATCCCTACAGTGAAGTATGGTGGTGGCAGCATCATGCTGTGGGGATGCTTCTCATCAGCAGGGACTGGGCATCTTGTTACAATTGAAGGAAGAATGGATGGAACAAAATACAGGAAAATACTGCAAGAGAATCTGCTTCAGTCTGCTAAAAAACTGAAGCTTGGGAGGAAATTCACCTTTCAGCAGGACAATGATCCCAAGCACAAGGCCAAAACAACATTGGAGTGGCTCAAGAACAAAAAGGTGAATGTCCTACAGTGGCCCAGTCAAAGTCTTGATCTCAATCCCATTGAGAATCTGTGGCACTATTTGAAAATTGCGGTCCACAAGCGTTGTCCAACCAACCTGAACAACCTGGAGCAAATCTGCCAAGAAGAATGGACCAAAATCACTCCGACACTGTGTGCAAAGCTGGTACATACTTACCCCAAAAGATTTAAAGCTGTTACTGATGCTAAAGGTGGTACTTATGCAAGCAAGATAATTCAGTTTTTTATTTTTCTTAAAAATATTTCCCAACATAAAACCAATGTCACCTTACAATAACTGATTTTGAGTTTAAGTGTTTTAAAAAAAAATATCGAGCAGAGCGAAATTTCAATGTACCATTTGTAATTCAGTAATATGAGAGAATTGGTCAGGGGTCTGAATACTTTTGCAAGGCACTGTATATACACATACAGCAGGCGCCACGAAAGTGTTTGAAAGTCTTGGTATAATCACTGGGTGCTTCATCTTGGGAACTTTGCATCAAAGATCTCCTTCAGTGGCAATGCATCACAAAAGAAATGTAGAATGCATCTCCTGGTTAAAAAAACAAGTCCACAACTCGTATGGTTCACTTAAAAAACAATAATTTATTACATAAAAACACTAAATCTCTAACGTGTCTCTACTGATCCTGGTCTGCCTCAGAGTGTAAAAGAGAACAAAGAAAAGAGTAATAAATCAGCAGAATACATGTTCCTTAAGAGCTGTAGGGATAAAACTCCAAAAATGCTAATTCAAAAGTATTCATACCCTTTGATGCTTTGATAGTATTGTCTACAAGGTGCTAGAAATTTCAATATGATAATGCAGAACCTAATTCTAGAAAAGTCTAGAAAATGCTGGATTGTAGGTGAACATTTTAGAGAGTATGAAAGGGTTAGGCTTAGGATGATTTCTGTCATTACCAATAAGTCAATATGGGGGAAAAAGTAAAGAGCTATCTGAAAATGATTTATTGTCATAAAACTGGTGGATACAAGTCGATTTCCAACCATCTGAGTATCCCAATTTCAAGTATGGTTTCTATTATTAAGAAGTACAAGACTCATGGTAATGTCACAACTCTCCCTTCGTCTGGAAGAATTGTGAGGAAGGTTAATAGCAAATCGAGATTGACTGCCAAAGCTATTCGAAGTGAATTGGCTACAAGTGGGACTAGGGTTTCCATTTCAACCATAGGTTGAGTATTGCATGCTGAAGATCTCAATGGTCACAGGCCAAGGAAAAAGCCACTCTTAGGAAAACATAACAAGGACAATCGGTTAAAGTTTGCAAAATAGCATTTGAATGATGAATATGAGTTCTGGTCAAAGGTTTTGTGGCGTGATGAAACAAAAATCAAACTATTTGATTGTGCTAATAGTTGTTAAGAAAGTCTGGTGAGGCGTACAAAGAAAAGAACACCATACTGTACAGTAGCACCCATCTTAGAGTTACTGCCTCTCTTGCTAATGAGACTTTCCATTCCCAAGCAAGAGCATGCTCCTCCAAACAAAATCTGTTCTATATTAACAGGTATACATACAGTGTTGAGGTAACAACCCATCTCAACAGATTAATACCCAAGGGAGTGCCAAATATATATTATTCATTTAGATAATAATAATAATAATAATAATAATAATAATAATAATAATAATAATAATAATAATAATAATAATAATAAAGCACTACTTTTCATGTGTTATGTTTAATTAAGGGAGGCCTTGTTGGCAGCAGTCTAGTTACAAAGTAAACATGCATCAATCATCAAACCAATTACCATGGATCAATTCAAACTTATTGGTCCCTATCTGAAGCAAAAGCCCATTTTCTGTGACTAACACATAAGAACATAAGAACATCTATGATAGTGGCACCTCGTGGCTCACCTAGCAGAGACGATACCTCATGGAGTGATCAGGAGCTTGCTGCTTCAAATCCCGGTAGCGCTGAGTTTACAACCTTGACTGCGGACCCAAAGGGAGCGTTTTAGCCTTCATGCTCACATGGACTAGGGAGGAATATTGTCTAGGGTGGGTTCACCAAACTGCTCCACTGCTGTTGGTCAGGGTGAACTCTCTCCTCGAAGGTTAAACAAATCAGCAGCATCTCTTGGTTCAGTTCCCATAGAGTAAAAGAGACTAGGTTGACTAGACAGCAGGAATAGAGGTTTCCTGTTGACCTCCAGTCCTTCTGAGTCAATACGTGGGCTGCAGCAGTGATGTGATATTCAAATTGAGGTCAGAGGTAAATTATTTAAATAAAAACTTTTAAAATATATTCTAAACAAAACTATGTTACTTGTTAGCTTAATACCAATTCTTTTTTTTCATGAAAAATATTGTTGCTATTGCATTTGAATATTTCAACAACCTTGAAATTGTTTGTATGAATTTCCCAATCAAGAGGCATTCTAAAAATATATTATACAACCCCTTTACCCTTGAATACATAACATACAATAGTGCCCTGTACTCCAACTACCAGAGGTTGAGGACTGAATAGTGCATTTCCCATGACAACAGGGCAGAAGAGCACTGCACACAGCTTAACAAGGGGCTGTTCGGATAGTTGAGCTTTTCCTGTATATACAATTCTTATACATGTTCAGAAGTAATATTCCTTTACAATTAAAGCCCTAAATATGTACTGTATGCTTTATTACTGTGTATAAATTGCAACACCTGCGTTGGCCATTAGAGGGCACCCCAAGCCTTTCCCAGGCTCTTTGACAGACACTGTGTTGCAGGGCACATTACAAAAAACACCCCTCCTGGCCTAAAATATAAAGTAAAGGAAAGACACTTGCATTGTAGCCAGGATAACTCATTTGGCCATTGTGTTTGATAGTACAGCCTAATCAGAGAAGAAGAACTCATATAAATACAATCACCTTACATGCATGACTCATTTGTTTATGGCCTCACACCACAAGTGTTCATTCCTGTGGCAGCACACATTTCTACCCGAACACGAGCACTTTACCCTTTGCTAATTAACAAGTCTCTGAATAGCAGGGCACATTTGTGATTTGAATTTATGCTAATGCTCAGGAAAAGTTTTCCTGGTGGGTCACTGCAGCTGCTCCAACCATACAATTCTCACACGTTTTCTTTCTTTCTCTTTCTTGCTTGCTTCCTTACTCCTTGTCTTATCACAGCTTCGTCTTCCACTGGACTGTGTGACCTGTCACTGGAGAGACCCTTGTGGTGCCCCACACTGATAGGGCAGCTCACTATCTGAAACTGTACATTACAGGCTGGTTCCTGGCACACACAGAGTTGAGAGAGAGAGAGAGAGAGGATCAGGGTTCTGAAAAGCGTTGTCTTGAATTGCAGGCAGCCATGGGCCAGGTCAGCGGGAGTTCATTCTGAATTGAGTGACACTTATAAAGCATGCAGCCATGTTCAATTGATAAGCGGTTTGGTAGTTTGTCCTGGTCCTTTATCAGAGTTTAGTGTAGTAAATGAATAGCGAAAGCCTGGTAAATGCCATTTAAATGTAGTAAAGCATTTTAAAAAACTGGGGGCTGTCTTGCTGTATAATGTATGGGGCACACCTATGGCTGTAATGTGGACTGAAAGGTTAAAAGGCTGTGTGGCCCAGTAGTTAAAGAAAAGTGCTTGTACTGAAGAGGTCCCTGGTTCAAATCCTAGCTCAGCCACTAACTCACTGTGTGACCTTGAACAAGTTACTGAACCTCCTTGTGTTCTGTCTTTTGGGTGAGACGTTGTTGTAAGAAACTCTGTGGCTGATACATAGTTCACACATCCTAGTCTCTCTAAATCACCATGGACAAATGTTTCTGCTAAATATACAAATAATACTTAAAAGTGAAAGAGCAGGTACCTGACATACTGCTGAGATGAATTCCTGCTGCAGAAATCTTTTTATGTTTCTACAGTATATATGTTTTTTTAATTGAGCAAGGTAAAAGGAAGAGTTGGTATGAGCCTGACCCCTGTGGTGTAAACGTGGTGGTGCAGGGAAGTCTGTATATCAGGTCTGGCTTTTTTATACAGTGTATCATGGCTGCAGTGCACAAGGTCCCGAGTTTGTGCCCAGTCTGTCTATCATTGGGTTACTTTATTCAATCATTCTCCATGCTTCTGCCTAAACACTTCAACACTGCATTCATAAAAAATAACTGCATTCTCGACAACAGAACCTACAACGGTGTGATCAAAAACACAGTCTGGTGTTTCTTACTCCATATATATTATGGTATTCCAATAATAGCTGTTTCATAAGCTTGTCTGTAATGGGAAATTTACCAAGATGCATAGCAATCCAACAAGTTTTAAAATCAATTATTCAAGGAAGACAAAGGTGTTATTGAGGTAAATCAAAGAATAGAAAAAGAGGGCGATTAGAACTTATTAACTGTTTACAAGATGTAAACCTCCATCCACCAGTGAGTATTGAATGAATGTGGAATGCATGTAAGTATTCCACCACAAATTAATATGTGTTTAAAAGTGAGCTCATATGATATAAACAACTGAATCTTAAGAACCAAAAACGACCTCAGGACACATTCTAGTAGCTGTAACACAAGATCACTTGGGTCTGCTCATGTCTGTGATAAATGTTCTTGCAATAACTATAAGCCCTCTTTTTTATTGTTGTGCGGTTATACTTGCTAGTGCAAATGAAGGTTTGTATAATGCTATATGCTCTCACCCTCCAAATAAGCATACAAGCCACTGATACTGAATGTAATGCAGTGAGCTAACTTGTCAGTGTCATGATAAACACTGCCCTCCAATCTGGTCTCAAGACCCTCTACTTGGTGGACCAGACATCAGCACTTTGCTCTGTCTGTAATTTTCAAACACGTTGCTGGGAGAAACTCTCCCATGTAATATTGTGTGTTTCCTTTTCCAGCTTGTACTCGGCTTCAAGTGGGAGTTAAACAGCTCAAATCACTCTGACAGGTCAGGCGACGACAGCAGGCTCTGTTTCTTTTACAAAGTGTGGTGCGGGAAACTGGAAAATTACGGTGGCACCCCTCGTACTCAATCATTGTTCTACTTGCTTTGTACTGCTGAAAGTACCACAGTAATTTACAAATGACAGCATTAATGATATGGTGGATGAAATTAAAATAAATAAATAAAAAAATTACAGAAGAAGAAGTTGGGCTCAGACTATTAACCCGTACTGTAAACAACTACCTGTCAGACGACAGCTCAGGATCTACAGGGGTTCAGGCATCATAGGAATAATGGGTGAAAAGCAAAGAGAAAGGATTTCAGATCATTCTGATGTGTGGTGCAAAAAGTCAACGAACTCTGACTGCCCGATTTAACAGAGAACATCCTAATCAGTATAATATATGTTATTGCCTATGATGCGTAACTTATGGGGTATCCTGTATATAATTGGAGGCTTGGCTAACCAATCGCATTGAGACAAAATGTTCTGAAAGTGTTTCTTCTCCCCACCTTCTCTGTGAATCTCTTCCAAGGGGTCGATGGCCCTCCATCAAGTGTCTGCAACCAATCCATCATGCCCTACGTGTGACCACACTTGTGCTTTGCAATGGTGGTTTTACTCATACGTCATTACAGGAACACCTAGGAGTTTTGATGTAGTTCCTGCATTGAATGAGTGAGACACCCACTCTCTTGCCCCTTGTGAAGTCTCCCATGATTGTTATGGAATAGATGCACACCGCTCTCTCATAGCTTATATAGGTCTGGTGGATCACATGACGCTTTGTTCGACTGCATACATTTGCTTACATATCAGACTAGGATTCTCGAATTCAGCTGGTATAGTACACAGTATTCATTTTTGGTTGTAGCCTTTCTTGTCAAAAATATTTAGGGTTATTTGAATCAAATAACAAACTATTACTGTCACACATTTTTCCCACAATGTTGTTTGATTGGGATGTATTTCACTCACTCAATGAGGAGATAATGTCTGCTCCTAATGTTGTTTCCCTGTCATGTTGCAAGTCTTATTATGTTTTAAGGCGTGTTTAACAAAGAATGGTGTCAAATATCTGAATATACAAATTGCTTCACTGTGATAAACTACTGGAAGCAACTGATATCTATTTTTTGGATGTTTAATGAATCTAAAATCTAAACAATGCCAAATCTAAATCATTCATAATAATTGCACTACAGTTTGTACATTTAATTATTAGGACACAGGGGTAATGTGCTGTTTTATGAATTAGACACGGTGTATGTGCTTTGTTTCAGTTCAAAGACAGTACACCTTGGTGTTGTTGCTAAAGTTCCATAACCTGCGTGGTGTCACCTCATCATGAGCTCACCTGGAAACCTCAGGTACCTTTTATATAAGCTCCCCGTGCCTCTGAAGCAAAGCCCTGGTGCTCGTGTTTGCTGTGTGTGTGTGTTTGTTTCTTTTGGTCTGTGCTGTAACAGTCCTTCAAGCATGTTTCACATGAGAACATTCCTCAGTGAAGAATGTCTCTCATATTTTCCAGCAGAGCTGCCTTCACATTCAGTTCCCAAGGCATCCTCAGGGGCAATCTCTAGAGCCAACATGGTGGCCTGTCTGCTTCCAGTTGGATTTTGTGAAATGGTGTGTGTAAGTGTTTATATCTGTGTGTGTGTTGGTGGTTGTAGTTGGATCTCAGTTGCTGGATCTGAAAGGTTAGCTTAGGTAACACTGGCACTAGCATATGCACTGCACCAAATGTATTTTATAAATCATATGGAAATCATTTCCTAATCATAACAGGAGATCATCCTGAGGGGGTCCTTATTCTAAAATATAATCACACATTCTTTATAGAGGTTCAACTTGGGAAGCTGGTAGAAACTTCAAAACACATATATGCAGGTAAGTGCATAAAACTCCAGTTGAGTGGATTTTAAAGTAAAATATGAAACAATATAGAACTATAGCAATAGTCTTTACTTTTTACCTATGAAATATAAACCCCAGGGACACTATTTTAAAGTCCCTAGGGAGGTAAACATAATGTAAACAACTATCAAGAAATGACTGAAAGCTTGCTAGTTATTTTACACTGTTAGAATGGTTTTATTTCTCTGTGTGCCTTTGCCTTTATTTCAAAACAGGACTTCAATTGAGTGTGTTTAAATATAACTAACCAGGGGCATTTGTCAGTAAAATCATATTATATATACATTTATAATGGGACCCTATGGACACGTTCTAGTATGAAGTAGGTCTGTATGTTACTGTCTAACAATCTACTGGAACCTTTTCTGTGCAGTGGCCGGATTTTATAAGTGGGACTGTTACCAAAGTTACTATGGGATGCCTGATCAAAATGTACCCGAGTCCACAGCGGTGACTGTCAAAATGATCTGGGCTTAGAGGTTAAGCTGGCTAATTCACTCACTTCTCATGCCTTTCCCCTCTGGAGACCTGGATAATATCAAGTCACAAATGAAATGATCTGTGCCCCTGAGGACATTAGTTCACATGTTAAAACCAACACACAATTTCCCATGCAATCCCAAATCGGTGAGGCAGGTCAGAATTGAGGTGTGCTTTCATGGTGCCTCCCTACTGCCAGGGCCATTGTTCCTCACCTTTCATGACCATGGAAATTTATAGCTTTTTAAAAAGGAAATGAAAAACAAAACTTGATAACCAGTGAAAATGAGAATGCTGAGAATATCTGATAGAAACAACAAGCATAAACAAGCTTGTATTGTCTTCACTGTGACTTCTGGAGGCAGGTATTCTTTAGATTTAAAGCATCGTTCTGTTATTGCATTCAAGCAAGCCGGCTCAGGCAGCACAGCACTGCTTTAATACTTTACACAGAAAATATGACACTTATTGGTCTTTTCCTCCCTATGTAATCTTACTAAGCCTCCCTCAGCTTCCTCTTGCCGGCTGCTCTGCGAGATGGTTTCAGGATTTTATTGCAGCTGTGAGGTGCAGATATTAATCTTTGTGAAGAGGCTGTCATTAATCTTTATATGTGGGTGCTGCAATAAAGCAATCACTTCTCTGGGAATGTGGATTTAGTCTTTTGTTGTGATACAGACATATACAGTGGAATAAAAAAAGGTGCAGTTCATTCACAGGATCAGGTTTCTACGATTACTACTGAACAATCTATGAGTTTCCTGCAAACAAATATGTATGAATAAAAAACATAGAAATAGTATATAAATGTAATTTCATTCAGTGTTCCCTCAGGTACCCATCGTGTTGGAGTGCACAGAACATATTGTATCCTAGACTCCAGCGTACATTTTAACTACCGTAGGCATTTCTCTTGGATACTTCTACATAGAAGGACTGATCCCATTATATTTAGTCAGTTCTTTACCCCTAAGTGCGTCAAATCATGTGGCTAGTTGACGGACTACTACATGTCTAAAGGCTGGTTTCTCACAACATATTTTTGCCCTAATGTTAGGCAGCCACATATCATGCTAGTTAGAGACTGCGAACGTAGCTGCATGTGTTATTCCTGCAGCTATACTTGTGTAGAGTACATTTCTTAACAATATACCTCCTATTAAAAGTTAATCTAGATACATTTGTATTTTTTTAAAGTTGACTGTGCTTTAAAAATACTTCACTTCCACCATGATGCTAAAATTTAAAAAAAAAATAGTTCACTAGTGCACCGCAGTAGACCTTTTTAAGGGTTAAGCTGAGCCCACCAGTTCCAGAACCGCTCAGATGTTTATGTGTTCTCAGCTTTCTCAATTGTCTGGCTTTCATTTTTTGAAACTCTTTGTGACATTGGCAATCATTCTAAGGTGTTCTTCTTGCACGTACCCACATACTGTGAAACAGAGCTGTGCAATGTAGGAAAGAGCAAGATCACTTTGGATATATACACCTGTCAACTAGATAGAAGTGCAGCTCACTAATAGAGACACCTTTTCTGTTCCACCCTATGGCTGGCAAAGCACCTTGAGTAATTGCATTAAGAATCACTGAAACAATTTAAACTGATAAGGGGACAGATTTGAAGCTGCTTTCTCTTTAAGTTAGTGAACATCAAGAGACACTATATCAAGACACATAATGGAATGGGTTTGTCTCACAGCTCACTGCTACCTCCCCGTGATTATTTTTTAATAAAAGTGCTAATTCAAATTTCACCAAATGTGCTTAAATCATGACATTTCCATGATATAACTCAAGGAGCTGTTGTTTAACCAGTCTGTGTGTTGATGCTGGTATGGTGGGGAACAAATACACCTTATTAATTAATTTGGACTCATCAGGCTTCAGACTTAAGTGGATACAGGGAGGAAACAGGAGACCATAATATTATTGTCAGCCCCTGCGTGCAGGTAATGTAGCAACACATTTTGGAATATGTTTAGATAGCGTAAACTTTGTGCTTGCTAGTGTCTGAGTACATTTGATTTTCCCTGGAATGTAATAATATTTCTTTGGAAAGGCTGACTTGTGTTAACTAATGATGCTGATTTATGAGATTTTCCCTCCAAGACAAGGCCACAAATTGAGATATGTGATGATCTGCTTTAAAAGTAGTGCCATCGCCAGTCATGACAGCACACTGCTGGAGTGTACTAATATTGATATATTCATACTGAAAGTGCTTTATCATGATGAAACGGTACACAAAAGGCATAGGCAACAATGGTTGAAGTACATGTAATCACAGCAAAATGTGCTAAACTGATAGACCAATGATTTGGTTAAATAGTCAAAAGTGTAGCGTACAAATCAAAGGTGGTTACGATAAGGTTGTGTAGTCCACTGGCCTTTGAATACTCTGTTCAGATCTGGTCATCTCAATACAGAAAGCACATTGTGACCTTGGAGAGAGTCCCACAAACAGCAACCAGGCTAACACCAGGGCTTCATGGAATGAGTTTTAAAAATAGGCTTAACCACTTAAATATATTTAGACTTGAACAAAGAAGGGGGGCTTGACTCTTTAAAATCTTTAAAGTAGTTGACAAAATTAACCCTAGCCAATATTCTAAGCATAGCTCAAAAACCAGGTCTAGAGGACAGAGTTGGGAATTAGGTGGAGTCAGATTTAGGACAGTGGATAGGAGACACGTCTTTACGCACAGAGTGGTGAGGGAATGGAAAGCGTTATCAAGCCACCTTAATGCTGAATCATTGGGTTCCTTTAAGACCAGATGAGCATGAGTCCGTAAAATTGCTTATGTTCTTAGATATCCAGAATTCTACCCCCAAAAATATGCCTATAGATAATTTGTCTATAATACAAGCAGGAAAAAAGCATTATAAACTACAAAAAATAACCTGAAAGTTCACCATGGTAAAATGTGTATATATGTATAAAATTCAGCTCACCCTTTCTTTGAAACCAGATAGAAAGATAATGTGTTAAAGAAAGAAATCAGTGGTTTCCTCTACGACAGGATTTAAAAATTTTGGTACTTTTTTTTGTCAAACAACAGCTTGTGTGGTTGGGGAGGGAGGAGAGTTCAAAAGTAAACTACAGCTATTAACATAGATAGACAAATATTTCTGAACTTTCCCAAAAAGTGGTGACCTCCAGATGAGCAAACTTGTACTCTTTGGAAGTGTCATTAAACATAGGGCTTTACCAAGTTCAGCAGGGTTAGTCCTCCCTCTGAGCTTACGAGCTGACTAAATGAACCAGATCATCACCAGGAAAAGACTGTGACAATGATGTAATGCACACATTATGGGTTCTGGAATCAGACTCCCCCTCTACACTGCTGCAGATCCGAAATTCATTCTGAGGGCACTGAAGCAGATGGTCAAGCCAGTAACCCAATTTACCTTGAATCAGGGCAAGGGGACAGTATTGTGCAGCAGCCTGTGGGAAGTTTGCTGTGGAGAATGGTCGGTTAGCGGCTCAGTTGGTAGCGTGAATCTTGCCTCGAGACCTGTGAGGTCGTAGGTTTAAATTTGGTCTGTCAGTGAGCTGGACATCCTCCATCAACCACTTCAGGCAAGCACAACTTGCCTTGGTCAAAATGTGTCTCTGGAGTGCAGTTGAATTTTAAGAGTTGAACAGGATTCCGCTCTTCAGTGCTACTGTTATGAGCTGCCTGTTTACCAGCTTGTCTGCTATTCAGGGTTTAAGCTAATTGCTCAATAAATATAGACTTGCAGCGTAAGACTTCTAATTTCATATGAAACACCAGGAAGAGAGTTTTGCCAAAAGGTTTGTCCCCTTAAATTATTATTATTATTATTATTATTATTATTATTATATGATCAGTATGTAAAGCAGCTTGGGATGCCTCTGTTGTTTCTGTGGAAGAACCCTTTTTTTGTTGCAATAAATGAAAAAAGAAAGCGTTATTATGTAAGTGTTTAAGACTGCTTATACAGTAGCCCCTTTCTCTAGCTGCAAACTGTAGCCAACGTTATCTGAGTGCCCCTTGTATTAATTATGTGAATGTGCACTGTAGGCCCTCTATTGCTTGATTTAGCATGCAGACAATTGCCCAAGGGCAGGTATTGTGGTGATGCATTATGACAACTTGAGACTCAGATCCCCATAACTTTGTCTCAGACCCCAAACAGCATTGTTTCCAACACTGACAGTCTCAATCAGGAGATGTCGGGAAAAAAAAAAAGCAGCTTTATTGTGGTTCAAAATGCAGCCATTCTTCACAGAACCTGCTGGAGAAAGGGAGGGCTGCAAGTTCATTATCTTGTGGAACACAGAGACGTGATTGTAATTGCCTGTATTTAAGATTTCATTGTGTTATATTATTCTGTATTTGTATATTAAGTAAGTGTTAAATGGGTTAATACATTCTATTTAAAGAAGTAAAGCACAGTAGGCCTCACATCTAAACAATTAAGTAAACTCCATTGTCAGCCTGCTGTTAAATTCGCCCCGATTCAGTAAACTGTTAATTACAAGCTACAATCAGGCATGGTTATACTGTGGTTGTACTCTTACAAAAACAAACTTATGTTTAGTGGAAATAATTAAAGGTTTTTCCTGCATAAAACTATTTATAGTTAAAGCGTGTATCATAATTGAACCGCTGCAGTGTTGTACAGTGCAACTGCTCCTTTTCATTATGATATAGCTTTTTATCTGATCTGATTTTATCTGATCTGCAGGAGTTTTATTCCATAGCACTCAACTGCATATTTCAAGCCAGAAACAATCAATCAGATACCAAAGAATCACTCTGGAAAAAAAGAATGAACTCTACAAAGTCAAGCATTGCAGTAAATGTCTGCTCATTTAAGGGCCATGGAAATAAAATACAATGTAATACATGTTCCATGTTACATTGTCATGGATGACTAGAGTGGTGCGTGTGGCTGGTGACGTCAGACCAGGAAATGAAACACAAACACAGGATGGTATGGGACTAAACGGCGCTGCTGCGCTCGTCTTTAATAAGTAAACAAAATATATATTTAAACAAAACAAAAGACTTTACATGAAACAGAAATGGCACAAGGGCCAAAACAAACACAAACAATAATGACAGTTCACAAAAAACGAGTACCTTTCTTTGCTGGCTTGGCAGCATTTGCTCTCCTCACAACTCTACTGTGAGCCCAGAGTGGGTCTTTTATACTGTGGGTGGAGCCTTAATTACCCATTAAGCAATGACCTTATTAAGAGGCTCCAGCCACATTCCCACGAGCTACTGGCATGGGAATTTAACCCCATCCACTCCAGCTACACTTTACGAGACCGGCTTTTACATTAAACATTAATATCGAACGGCTTTCGTCTGTCTGCACACACATATACAAAAATATATAATAATAATAATAATAATAATAATAATAATAATAATAATAATAATAATAATAATCGTATATTAATGATAAAAGGATCGGGCACCTTGCCACGTACATATACAATATATTTAACATATGTACTGTAAATGTGTTTTATTTCAGTGTGAAAGAGATTTCTTTTGATGTAACGCTGCACTGGGTACCCAAACCACGTACCAACGTGTCTGTACCAGCAAACAGGAAATCCATTAAAAAAATATCTCCCTGATACATACTTTGTAGTAATGGGATTAGCAATTCAAATGGTTAAAGTAACGTAATGAGATGATTGTTTAATGGCTCATTACGTGGCTTACTATGGAGGCTATATCGACATCGTCTGGCAAGAGGACTACATTACTGTAAATGACACCAGGGGGTTACCAGGACTGGACACTTTGTTGAGCCAAGCACATACACCTTCATTCACTTTAGGAGCGCTGTAGCTGGATAAAACTATTTGGCTTGTTTAGTCCATCCAGTGTGACAACAATACAATTCATTTGTCCAGGCTGCTGAAGTGACTGTAGGACTGGGCTTTCCAGCCTTTCTGCTCTAGTTTCTAAATCACAGGCTTACAGTGGCACCGCTGTGCAGCTGACCAGCTGAACTGTCTTGCATGTTTGATGGTAATCCAATGGGTTCTATGCTGACTCTATGGCTCATCTGACTGTGTGCTAGCAAATCTGCTAACCAGACTTCATGTATTGTATGTCCATTTGTTAACACTGCATTACATCCACCACTATCAAGAATACAAATTGAAGTCAATATATTTAAACCTAGGCTTGTTTCAGAATTAACAGTTTTTGTTGTTGTTGTGGGGGTGCAAAGCCCCACAAAATACTTTTGTACCCCACAGGAAACTTGGAAAGGTCACCCCACAAAAATAAAAGAAAGGTTTTAGAAAATATTAGCACCCTGCTCAAAGGTGAACAGCTCCCTGAAACACTGATGCATTTGCTGATCATTCATAATGTAAGCAATACACAGAGATGCTTCCTAATTCCTACACCAATCAGATTTGGCTTTCCACCGATACATCCCTCATTCATACTTGTGTTGGTTGTGTATATGACTTATTATTCCATGTCATGACAGTCTCACCGGTTTAGAAAGCAAAATATAACAAGACCCATAACCTTGAGACCCATAACAAAACATGCTTTAACCAGAAGGTTTGCTTTCAGTTAGCACTTTCAAACTATTTCTGTATGAAAACACTGTTATAAAAAAACAGCCTCCCTGGGCACGCACCCCCCCCCCCCCCCCCCCCACTCACAAATCCAATCCGGACCTCCCACCTGCTCAAATAGTTGCCTAGCAACTCGTCTTCTGTTCCACCTTCTAGCTTCACCCATTTGCACAAGAACCAGCAACAGGGCCCTCCCTGTCACGCAGCCAAACTACAATAAAAAAAAGAGGCAAGTATTTCTAGCAAGCTTGTGTGTTCTGCAAGCACACTATTGACTAGTACGGTAACTTACAATGTATAAATAAATGAATGAATAAGTAAAATACAGGTAAAATACAGGGCCAGTTTGAACTGTTTCTCATCTGGTAAAAAGGCACACATTTAAAAAGAAAAAAGCAGATTACAATGGCAGTAATTAAACAGTGGCACTTATGAGACTCTTCTATAATAAATCACAGGAGCCAATTGTATCTGTCCTGTTGCCTGCTGAAGTGTATCAACAGGCTGAAGCCTCATGTAAGTGGTCATTGACCACATGCTAAATAGTGAATAGTGGTAAGCATCCAACAGTCTCAAAGAAGCTCCTTGTTAGGCTCTTGAAAGGGATAAATTCAACATTATGCTGAGAATACCACCTTTGCGGTGGGTACAGTGCAGTTTGCTCAAGAGAAAAAATAAATGGAGTATTCCTTAAATTCTCGCAAGATGAAATGCATAATAAGATTTGCATGGCACAACCAGAACTAGATAAGCTCAGGTGCTGAGATGGGAAAATCAGAGAGTCTGTTTGTGGAGGTTGACAGCTGGTCGCCATGGCCTTAACACAAACCTCCCTGCTGCAGTCCGTCTGGAGAGACAGAACTGCCTCGGCTAGGAGTGAGGTCCTATGGCGGGAGTGAGGCTGTGTCTAATTCAATCATTGCAACAAGCACATTTATTAAGATAACAACAGGTAACATCCCCTTAGGACTTCAGACGGGACATGGACAGATTTAAACAGCACCACTTCACACGAATCAACCCTACAACAGAAACAAGAAGTCAGCATTGCTCAAGCCAAAGAGAGGAGTGTTGACTGAAATTATGGAACATAATGGGGGCAGGTTCAAATTCACATCAGTTTGCTTAGTCCTCTTCAGAATATCAGAGGACATAAAGAAATGTTGTGAATATGTGTTTAGGCTATGTTTTATAAATAATAATATATATAATGTGTGTATATTTTAATTTAACTTACTTTTCATCACAAACTTGATCATTCTAGGTCAATCTGAACTTCAATTGCACTGCAATTACGAATGCAACAATGTCAGCACAAGGCTAGCTATTATGACTAGATCTATTGATAAAATCGGTAATAACACATTTATATTTAGACAGACTAATAGTATCACAGTGATGAACCAATACACACCAGCACTCAATTGAAGTCCATTCTTTTACCGTATGAGGGCCAAAATGTGTGTAATGTGCATTTCTTCAAGTTATTGTGCTGGTCATATAATTGTGTCCCAAACGTTTCTGCCACCGGCTGATTCCATTTAGTTACAAATCAGTATGCAAATTCAGCTTTTGGATCAAGAGTGCAGGTGATCAAGAAAATTACTTCCTCGTAGAGTAGTTAATATGGTATTGTTATGATCAAATAGAAATTAAGTAAGAGAGCCTGAAAGTCTACAATTACGTTGTGAGTCTGTAGGTTCAATGTCATCATTATGGGACCACATTACAGTTAAATTCCCTTGTGTCTAACCCAGTAGCGGATTGGTGGATTTCAGTGCGCTTCAGAGGTAAGCATTGCTTGGGCATCCTACGACTGGCCAATGGTCAGGCAGGCATAAAGCAGGAGTCTCATAAGAAAATGTGTTCAAGCCATGGTGCGCAATTTTATTTAGTTCTGTTCTCTTTAAAACAAATCTCACGAGAAGCAGGTTTTCAAACAAAACTTTTATTAGCAGAGCTACTGTAAAACAGAACACTGGAAACGGTCCTTTTCACATAAGCTCCTACCTGCACTGACCTGCTCACTCTCAGGACAGGGGCTTTTTAAATTGTGGCAGTTAAAATGGCGATAAACAACAGGAGGTGAAGAAATCTGAACTCTTCTTTGAAGTGTTTTTATTTTTGTAGATGTGTCACAATTCCTGTTATCAGGGGAAACTGACAGTTGGAAGTGGGTAATTTAGTAAATAAACATCTTGTATTTGTAGTTCTGACTCTGCCATGTTAGGAGTTTCACTTGAATATAAAATTAAAAAAAAGATACATGATAATAGCAACACAGATCCTTTGTTACCCAGAGAAGCACTTCAGACAGGTTTAACTAAAACAAAGTTGCACAAAATGACAATAAAATAACCACAGCCAACACACATTTACCACCTGGGGAACCTGGGCCTTCTGTGGCAGGTCTGGTCCACAACTGAGCAACAATGCACAGGATACCCACCGGCTTCTCCAGGGAAATGTATCAGCTGTCAATCACCCTCCGTCTAGCAGGGGGCTTTGCCACTCCAGCACTTGCACCCAGGCTAGGGTACAAAAACAGGCAAACTATTAAAACAATTAAACAATTAAAATTGCTAGCCCAGTACAGTAAAGCCAGTTTAAACAGTACATCAGAAGCTAAAATAATCAACCTTTAAGAATGGCTCGCGCTTGGGGTTAATGCACTGACAGTAAAAAAAAACAAAACAACAAAAAAAACACTAAAAAAGACAAAGAAAGACAGTTGAGACACAGGAGGAAGGGGGTGTCTCAAAAACAGTGACAACAAGAGAATTTCACACATGATTCATCATAAAATACGCCAACACATTAAAACACAATCAAACAGGGTTATAAAATGGAGGATTCCAGACAGGTAAATCAGATAACATGCATTTACTTAAAAATTACTATACTTATGTTATGCCTGTACAAACATGAAAAGAAATTATAGGAAGGTTGATATTTTAATGATTTTTAATACTGGCATTATTTCAATCTGCCACAGTTTAAATCAGCTGAATAGACCTGCATAAAACCTGCTCTCTTTTACCCATTGTTTTTGGTAAATCAAGTGATAATGAGTTTTAAATCAGTCTACTTCAAATTACAACAAATGCATAGGAAATGTTTAATTAGCATGGCCTTTAAGACAAGTTTTCCTTTGGCCTCTAAAAAGCAGTTCACAAAATAACCATAGGATCAGGGTAAAATGAGCATTTTAGCTGACCTCAAGTCTGTACTAAATTGGATGGAGAACATTCCACTCATTTAAAGCCCTGTTGTTAATGTCCAGGAGGGCTGCGGTTTGACAGAACAGCTTTTTGTTCTGCAGACATCGGCAGTGCTATATGACTCGAGCTTGAAGCAAATCAGAAAGGTCAGTCCCTTTAAAAAAACGACTCCATTCTCTGCTCATGAACCAGGACGCTGCTGTTAACCTGCTGGGTATCTGTGTTCCCCACCCGCTCTGCAGTCCTCCTTGTAGCCTCGAGCGAAGCAGTGCCACAAGCGTCCAATGAATCCCTGAAACAGACAGGCAGCAATTGTTCATCGAAAGAGAGAGCAAGCACTTCCGACCTCACTGGGAAAGCTGTCCTTTTTACTTCCTAAACTTTAAAAAAACAACAGATCTATAGCACAACAGTATGGAAATTTGCAGCATTTATTCATTTATTTAGTTATTTTTAATGGATGTTTGTATTTTTTACAGCTTAACTCTAACAGCCTCACAGCTGAACTAACTAGTTGAATCTCTGAATCATCTCTGAACCAAGTCTAGCACGAGTGGATCAAATAAAAAATGACCACATTCAAATTCATTCCAATTACAACATTATAAATAAAAATGTATCATGCAAATGAGCCCATGCATAAAGGACATTGGCAACAAGGAACATAAACTGTACTCTGGAATTGGTTTCCTCACACTTATTAGGGGGGGAGTTGTTTTACTCTTTTGTTTCCAAAAAAGGTAAAAGAAAAAAAAAAAAAACACTGCCGAAGAGATTCGCTCACCTTACACCGGACGCCAAACAAGCAAGTAAATAAAGCACATGAAAATATCACAGGTCTAATTATCTGTTAATATAAAGTTTTTAAATCACAGTTGTCTGAATTGACACTTTGAAATCCCTTATCTGACACATACAGTACAGCGTTCCAGGTGACAAGTACCAGTATTGAGATTGTTTGTCATAATAAAGTCATCCAGGTTTTATTGGCCATTCCACTCTCCTCTGATGTCGTTTTTCACATGTTGGGTATGAGAGGAACAAAACCTGTAATATAGGAAATATGTTGCAAGAATATCTTTTAACAGCTTCCAGCTACTCATTTCCATCAGCAACCCAATTCCCTCTCCATTACGGATTCTCTGTATCCACATGCCTTTGCAATAACCAGTCCTTTGGAAGAAATAAGGACATCAGAGGGATTACTTGAAGCAGTTGGAGAGCACTTCAATGTGTCCTCAAAAAAAGTAGCTGTGTAATCCAACACAGATAGGAGACAGATGGATAGGGATCCTAACCGGCACAAAGGAAACGCCCTTGCATAGGACACTAGCATTTGCCCCAGGTACCTGGTTTGAATTGTGTTCTTGAAGTTTGAGTGGACTTCAATGCTTTGTTTAACAGCTCAAACAGTCCATCCACAGCTAGGAGCCAAAACTATTAGAATGACAGCGACACTCACAAACCCACAGGTACCCCCTTTCTGATCAGCACTCTGCAATGCCTGAGGGGGGTGTCTTTGTTCATCAGATGAACACCATCACTAGAGGAACAATCAGGGCTCATTTCCTGAAGCTGTCTTCAACTGTGTTCCTGTTGCAGTAGGGATATCAACACTGCTTTATTTTATTCTCTTCATGTCTTAGCATATTGTCAGCAATCCTAACATGGTTTTACTCATCTACATCTACGACCTACATTTAATGAGCTATATGTTCCAATTCTGCGAGTCTGATCCTCTTATACAGTGGTTATGGCCATACTATAAGGAATCTTATTCAGGCCTATTCATTGCTGGATATCCTGCTCATAGATTACTGCTGACCAATGACCAAGGTATTAGAGGGGTAGAATGTAACAGGCAGTTGTGTGCTATAGTGCTATTGCGGGAGTGAGATGTTTTACAAAAACATTTTTAAAAGCAAACCTATGTAATAAGTAGTATTGTAAGATGCACTGCCATGACCTTGTCAGTGAGGTGAGATTAAAAACTATAACTACACATGCTGTGGAACCTGGCGGCTCCTTTGAAAAGTGGTTCAAATTCTAGCTCTCTTTGTGTAGTCACTGGTTCGCTCCCGGCCGGCACACTTACAAGACATATCGATACCAGTAGGAAGTATAATACTGTATCAGACTGAAAAGTTTAAGGTTTTGTAATGAATAAAGGAGTGCTTGGGCTATCCTCATATGCTTCTGTGCTGCAGAGGAGAAATAGGGCTTGAGTTGTAAAAGGCAGCTCCGAGGTTCTGACCTTTTGCTGGTGTTGAGTGGTTAGTTCAAAATGTCAACTTTGAATGGAATCAAACCACGTGAGGACTGAACTCTTGCTATAGTATTATATAATTGAAGCCCTCCGGGAAGGGCTTCTGGAACTGTTTTACATTCTAGGCTTTGAAGCATTGCTCTTAAAACAACAGTGAGTTGTTTCCTCTCCTGTAACAGGGGCTTGAGATCAAGTGGGGTAAAGCTACAAGAAACACATTTCCAACTGACTAAAGGAAAGCGCTATAACATTGTTTGTATTATTTTATTGCAGGCAAATGGTTATGAGTGGAATTGGGATATAAACATGTGGAGCAGTTAATTTTATACTATCCAGCTTGAAAGATACCTATTGATCGGCTGATGTTTTTTGTTTATTTGTTTTTAATTACAGGGAAACTCACACAGGTGTTGAGGGTGAGACTAATAATCAGACACTGAAAACCAGTTAATGCCACTCCTGTTAATGTCACACTCCGCATATATCACCACATTGAAATGTCCCAGCCACCATATAATGAGAGTCAATCTCAAGATGCTCCTTTTATTAGAACTATTTTTACAATTGGTGCTGAAAGCTCTGATCAGCTGAAAACATTATCCCTGACAAAGCGTGTCAAAAAACACCTCCGATCAACAGTAAAGCAAGGAAAGCACACCTCCAATCAACAGTAAAGCAAGGAAAGCACACCTCCGATCAACAGTAAAGCAAGGAAAGCACACCTCCGATCAACAGTAAAGCAAGGAAAGCACACCTCCGATCAACAGTAAAGCAAGGAAAGCACACCTCCGATCAACAGTAAAGCAAGGAAAGCACACCTCCGATCAACAGTAAAGCAAGGAAAGCACACCTCCGATCAACAGTAAAGCAAGGAAAGCACACCTCCGATCAACAGTAAAGCAAGGAAAGCACACTGCTGTCGCTGTATCGGCGATTGAGAAACCAGTAAGCCGTGTTAACATTGTAAAAACAGATGTAAGAAATCAATTGTCTATAGACATTCTGAATGGAATTCTGACTATCAAGACTGCTGTTAAAAACAACACCCATTCAAACCAACGATCCAGTTTGCAAATGTATCCATGTATGACCATAAGAAGTAAATAAGACCAAAAGAAATGGAAGTACACACAACTAGCCAATTTTATAATGTATTTTATAACTTCTATTTTTTTTCAACAATGTCAGTAAAAAAAAATACAGTCAGTAAAGTAAAGGCCACTGTAAATCTGTATGTCAGTAAAAACAAAATGACAAGGTTGGCAACCCTGATATATATATATATATATATATATATATATATATATATATATATATATATATATATATATATATATATATATATATACACATACATAATATAATTGTGGACTATAGGGGACCTAGTTAGTGGAGAAAAGTTTGAGCACCCTCCTATATAGAAACATCATGTTTGTTTTAAATTGGACAGCAATGAACATGCAGTGCTCTTGTCCATATTCGAATTACTGAATTTTTATTCAGTAAATTGCGAAAGGTGATTATCAAGCTCTGCTATGGGAATTGACATAGGCTTCAGGTTTTTCCAAATTTATTTTGAAATGTATTTATCATCGCATTCAAATAAACTGTTTCTGTCAGATTCGGCCAGCCGTTCAGTTCAGAGCAGTGTGTGAAACTTTCATCATAATTAATAACGAGAATTTGGCATTAATTGACCGTTTCTGACCAAAACCATGTATAATAACTTAAAAATGAAAATTTTGCAAATTGGTGGAGCGTGAGTTAAGCTAATTTGTAAACTTGGTTGCTTTTCTGGATGGAGAATCTGTCCATAACCAATACGTCATCAGCAAGTGCATAAAAGGTCTGTGTACTATTCATTCTTGTCGCTTCTTTTTGTTTCGGCTGCTCAGTCAAGCGCTAGGAAGCCGAAACGGGAGGTTCCCCCTAAAAAATAAAAAATAAATAATATGTGAGTAGGGGGCTTTTCCTGCTGATCAGCTGCTGATTTTCATTAAATTCAATATTTGGGGGTTAGGTGGCAGCCACTGTGGAGAGTGTTAAATATTTTCATTATTCATTCATGGTTTGGAGGCCTCGTCATTTCGTGGAGAGGTGGCTACAGCCACTTCTTATCTGCGGCACTGGGATGTATGTGTCTGTTTATATTTTTCCAGCCGGCCTCGCGCAGGTAGCCGTCGGGCACCCATGGACGAGGCCTCCGGCCAAATATATATTTCGCTCGGGCCCTGAGTGCCCTTCACAGTCATAAATCATCACTGCCATTCACTTAAGCGTATTCTCTGTGCTGAATTGTTTACTATCACCCCATTCACACTTACTGAGTTGGCCTTGGGTTCTCTGGGCTGCCTCAAAATTTCAGTTCACAGTTGAGGTTTTAGGGGGCCTGAGTGGGTTCACATATGTGGCTGAAAAGGAAGCCTAAATTGTGGCGAAGTGCTTGTCAGGAATGTAAACAGTGATGTAAACACCGCATTCCCTGAGTCAACATAAGAGATTGAGCTAGGAAATTTGCAGACGTAAATATGGCAATCTTATATTTTACACCACCTTTGGTACTGTACTTATTGCATAAGATACGATAAAGGCGTGTGTTGACAGTGCAGTCGGTTACTGTGGAAAGAAGCGATCGTGTTGGATCATGCGTAAATGCAGCAAACAAGGATGTGTACATTACATTAATCACAATACAGATTATTATATTAATGGTGACTGAGTATGCAATGTCGTATGCATTATTTATCAATATTGAGATTTACAATCTTAGCTACAATCTGAAATATATATATATACATATACACACACACACACACACAGAGCGCGAGAGAGGGCACGTTTTATCGTTTTAATGAAAGCTGTACGATGAAGAAATACTTACCATTCATGACTGACCCAGCATCATCATCGTCAAAAGTGTCGATGTATTCAATGCATTCCCCATTGCTATTTAACGGGCTGGTGATCGCCGTAGGTTCCATAAAATCCAAGATCCGTGGTGGGTTTATTTCTGACCTGCTGATCAGTATTTCCGAGAGTTCTCGGACAAACTTGCAGGTTTTCACCAGAGAAAACACGAACATAAAGGTGATAGCTGCTTCTGCATCCAGCGCTCAAAGACCACGGACATTTGCAGAGCTTTTTGAGATGTTATAGTAATAAAATAATGACTTGGATCGCATTATTGAGGAGTTTGGTGATAAAACGAGTGATCGGGAGAGTATCTACGTCAATAAAGAGGTATGTGAAAAATACAGCGAACAAGGGGTGGGGCTTGACTGGAGATGCAGGACTGTCCTTTTGCGATTCAATACATTTTAAACCTGTTTTATTCTGGAAAAAAAATGTTTTAAAACAGTGCGTGTGAAAATAAATTGGACCTGACGTGCCTGACAAGTGCTGAATAAATGGACCGCTAAGGGTTCATTTCTGCATTGTCCCAGGTGCTACCCCTTAAAACCGACATTGTTTTGTACTACGCTCGACCTAGTAGGGGAGTGGTTTGAGCCACGTCACCGCACTGCTGCGTTAAGTCCGGCCCAGGGCCTGCGTTGGGTTCACACAGGCAGATAGGCCGGCCCTGAGGCGGCATTGGTACTTTAGGCCACATCAAAAAGCTGGTGTAAATTTCACCCGGCCCAGGGCCGCCTTTTAATTTTTTGAGCGTTCACACATGAGATAAGGTGGTTCTGGGCCGGTCTAAACCGCAAGTGTGAATGGGGTGTTGGTTGCTTTTCTGGATGGAGAATCCGCCCATAACCAATAGGTCATCAGCAAGCGCATAAAAGCTGTGTACTGTTCATTCTTGTCGCTTCTTTTTGTTTCGGCCTCCATCCTCCCCAGCCACCACCTCACAGCGTACCTCGTCCCGGGGGGAGGTGGCTCATAGCCACTTCCTATCTGCAGCACTGGGATGCTTGTATCTGTTCATGTATTTCCAGCCGGCCTCGCACAGGTAGCCGTTGGGCACCCGCGGACAAGACTTCCGGCCAAATATATATTTTACGGGTCCTGAGCGCCCTTCACAGTCATAAATCACAATCGCTATCATCATCATTCATTCACTGCCATTCACTTAAGCAGATTCTCCCTACTGAAATATACATATCTGTATATTTGTTGTTATTCATATAAGAAGATAGAGGCCCAGAATTGTATGTTTGCCTAGGGCCCTGTGATGGGTTAATCTGGTCCCGCTTCTACATGTAAATAAGTTTCTGGTACAAATTTTTTTAGCATTCCTTTTTCAAAACAGTTTTGCTCTACAAACTTCACCCTTTGGTAAATTAAGTAAAGATTGGCAAGTTTAAGTTATAGTAGTTGTTTGAACGTTTGTTTTAGTTTTGTTTACTCTGTTCAGAGAAGGAAAATACCTTTGGGAAATAAAGCAGAAAAATAAGACAGTAGAGGGGGAATAGTAAAATAAAATTGCTGTATATTAACAACATACAGTACAGTATTTTTTACAGCATTAAAAATGAAAAACCTTTGCATAGTTTGAACCACCTTAAAACAAACAAAACAAAAAAAACATAGTAGTTGATGATGCAAAAAGCCCTTGTGGGAAATCAGAAGTATGCTTTGATGTGAAAATATTGCTATGATTGTGCTCAAACTTTTTAAAAATAAGTTTCAAGGATGTATTGAAAAACAGAAACAGAACAAGGTGTTATTTAATTTTGTATACCCCATATATTCTTTAAACATCCAACCTTATATTGCGAAGGCAATGATTGTATCTCAAATAAAAGATTTTCTAAAATACACCATGTAACAATCTATCAGCCCCCATATTTCTGCAGTGCTTTAAACTGTGCACATGGGCACTGGATGTACAGTTTACAGGCATGTGTATGTGTCAGGAAGGGCTCTGAGAGCTTGCAAAGTATTCTCAAATAAGTAAAAGTGCTCAAAACTAGCAAGAAACAACTTATAACCACCCTGAGTTATTTATTTCCAGTTATATTACATTAGCAGTTTTTGTCTTCTGACCTTGTGTAATGGAAAATAACAGATGTTTTTCATGCAGTTATGTTCCTATGACTTTCCTTTTTGTTTTAACACATTTCTTTAACTTGGTGACCTGTGAAGCCTTTGTATACCACACTGCAAGTTTGACAGTTTGGTTCCTTGTGAACATCAACGTTTCTAAGTACACTAAATCTAGACATGGCTATTTTTGGTAAGCAGGAGGGAAAATAGCAGTGAGCGTAGGAGCAAGACTGGAAGACTGCCAAGCTTGTGATGTAAAGCTTTCCAACCAAGTGCCACTGCTGATGCAGTATAGGGTTGTGTGAGTCAGAGCCCTGCTCCTGAAATGTAACACCTCTCTCATTGAGTGAGAGCTATGTCACATGTTAACCCTCACTCCTCTGGGGTGCAGGAGGAACTGCTTCAATTCGTTTTAGGAGGACATGCTTCATGTTTGTCAAATGACACACTCATATATGTTTTACTGCACCCTTACCTACTCAGGATTGTTGCAGTCATTCGCAGTGGTTTTTACTTAAACAAACTGTTTTTATACTGCCTGTGCTAATTTGCTTTTACCTTAGTTCAGAAGCTGCTTTTTGCAGTTCATTTGTGACACTTGCTTGGTTAGCCAAATTGTCTTTATACGAGTAAAATCTATCTAGTGAACTCCTACTCTCTATTGCCAGCAATACACAAGGGGATTTGATTCTATACTATAAAGACAAGTTCCTTTGATAACTTGTAAATACACAGGTACCAGAATGCAGCATCTTACCTATAGCATTGTATTATAAATATGTGTATATCCTAAATTAACATACATGGGAAGGATTCCCAGTGGCTCAAATAGCAGAGGCACTACAGCATTGGAGGGCAGGGTCAGTCATCAGGAGACAATAAGCTTGCTAGAGGGAATAGAGATTGACTGTTGATTGTGAGTAAATGCAAGAGCTCTTGGTATGTCAGCACTCTAGTAAAGGAAGAATCCGAAGCAGGACCAGATGCCTCGTGTTTCATCATCACCCTTCTTTGATCTGGTTTGGAGATCTAAGAGCTGCCCGAAATCCAGATGAATGAAGCCCTTTTCCTGGCATCTGGACAATTACAGAATTGGATTCCGTAAATGTAAGGGTACTAAACCTCAAACTGCTGCATGATGATAAGTGGAGATGTGCTAATGTTTCAGAAAGAACCCACAGATTACACTGGAGAAGACTCAGTGCATCGCTAAAAGGCCTTTTGGCATTGCATTCATTTTTGGGTGACCAAACATAACTAAGCCCAGGATTCTGGGTAGCTTTGACATATTAACAGATGGTAGGATTATTTACATTGTTTTGCTTTAGTTAAATCAAACAATCAGTGAATAAAAAAATGGTTTCAAAAGTTGGTCTTTATACCCTTTAATTAGAATTCTGAAGCGCTCCTTGGTAATTATGAAATTGCATACTTCATATTTAAAAAGCAAAAGATTTAGAAAGTATCAACTTTAAAAGGGGGTGGTTACTTAAAACGGACTGTTTTTGACTGATATTGTTTCATGCCCATTTCTGCAAGTTGTAATTGTTTTTCACAACACACTAGACTGGCCACTCCTGTCTGGTAAACACCTTGCCTAGCTTTGGTTAACTGATTGTAGGTTGATGACCATCAAGCAGATGTGCTGAAGATATAGATAATACACTTTGCACATTCATGCCGTATTACAGTTATTAAACAAATCAGGACAGCCAAATAACCAATGTTGGTTATTTAAGGCCATCCTTGTGAGTGAAATGCCCACCACATTCGTGGAGTATTCGGTTTGTACATCAGGTACAATGCAGGGGCCGAAGGCATGTTATTAGCTTTCCTGAGATCAAGCTCCTGTCACTGTAAATATTTCTATTTTATTTTGGTACTTATGAATCGCAAGAGACAATGACACTGGATTCACTCCAAGAAGCTGTACAAAAGCAGGACTTTGCAAGTCAGAAGTTCCTATAGGAACACTAGTTGTTAAAGTTGATCTTTTTTTTAAAATCCAATTTGCTGTGAGGTCATCTACATAACTCAAAGTTAACAGAGAAAAAATGAAAATAATAAAAACCTGATTCCGTCTCTGAGACATGACTCTCATGGACAGCTGAAAGTTTGAAATACATTTTGTTTTTTTTGAAAGATAAATATTTTTCTTAGCATGTTTAATATTGTCTTCCAGTGACTTTCAAAATATGCCTAGGATTTTCTGAAACCTAACAGATAAAGAAAATGTTAAGGTTACCGAATACAATACATTCTTCTTCTTCTTCTTCTTCTTCTTCTTCTTCTTCTTCTTCTTCTTGATTAATACTTAACCCAAGAATGCTGGTGCATCACATCCTATGTCCAAGATGTGTCTGCATTCCACTGAGAACAAAAGCAAGTTCATTTTGGAGACAGGCGAGACATTTTGTTTGATCAGGCTGCATCAGAGTTGTATGGTCTGCCTTGATGCAAGCTTAATACATAATTAAATAAATCCTTGAGACTCTAATATAATCTGCTAAATTACAAAAGGGATTTGGCAAGCAATTTACCCTGAACAGTGTTGTATACGGCTAATGCAAAAAAACCAAACAAACATGGTTTTGGTGTTAGTGTTTGAGCCTTTGAACTGTGTAGATTTGGGTTATCATGTTTCATTGGGCTCGACCTAGGAGTCTAATAAGGGATGGTCTTGTTAATTGTATAAATTCAATTCCTGTGCAGCAGGCATGAGGACACCCCCTGAGCCTCAACCCGCAGACTCGGACTGGCGTCAAGTACATTGTGTCTATAATTACTGTGTATTTACATAGCAGTTACTTAGTAAATACACATGGACTTACACATAACTACAAGGTTATTATGCATATTAACTATGTGCTTAATGTAAATCTTGATCTTCAGAGAGGTAATCAAGAAATTAATTACTGTAGGTTTGATGACAAATCCACAGTTTTCTTTGAGAAATTCAGTATTGCTTAAAATGATTATAAACATGTTCGGATGATAAATGCATCCCTAGGAATGTCTTATAATCAATGCCCTGTATCCTGAACACAGATTTGTCTTAATAAAACACACTCACTATGCATATGGAATATGAACACACAAATGCAATGGCATACATTATATCTTGACTGTTTGTCTGCATGTACAATTTAAATAGATGAGTAATTGCACATCAATTAAGTAATTTTATACATCACTCAAAATAAAGCATTCCCAACATTTTTAATGGTGGTGTTTTTTTTTCTCTCTCTCTCTGATATGTTACTATCGAAACAGAAGAAAAACATGTTACTGAAAAAAAAAACCCACCACTTGTAACACAGCAGAGGCATTATTGCTGATTGGCTGATTATTTTAGAAGTTCACCTTAAAATGATAATAGCAGGAAGTGTCATAATTGCTGAGAAGTGGTTTGAAAGACATTCCAGGTTAATCTTGCAAAGCACGAGTGAGTGTAGGACCTGTCTTGCACCTGGAAAACTACACAGAGTTAAACTCAGCTAATAATTCTGAAATCAGTTTTTCTTCATATTTCCTTTGTATCCTGATTTCCCCAATATACTATTACAAAGGCAGCAATATATCTGACAGCGGGAAGATAATCTTGCACTTGACTTCCAATATCGAGTCATTTTAACTGGCACACTCAACCATGAATAATTCATGTGCATTCAAGCTCTGCTTCATTCCAAAAGGAAGTGCTTTCTCTGAGCACCATCAGAGGATACGAGCAGCTAATTCATTATTTAAGAGGCTGAAGTACTAGCTAGCGGTTTGGGCTGCTTAATGCCTTTGATTTCCTTTACACACTTTGACCTTTTTTGGTTACATCAAAGTTAACTTTTTAAAAAATAACAGGCTGCATTCGAAGTGCATGGACTCTTCATGTTGTTCAGGAGGCATCTTTTGAAAAGCATTATTTAAAAATTACAAGTCATCAGTGTTGCATTTGCTTTAGTGCTGCTTCCCTCCACATTGCTGAACAGTAAGAGACCATCGATTGGACTGATAAAAAAAAAGTTAAAGCTTCCTCACTTTTGTTGTTTGCATTTCATAAACCGTGCTTTTCCATAGTAGGGCTTTAACATCTTCTACTGTTAATTATGATGGAATCTAAATGTTTTTAAGGATGACCTTCATTTAAACTGCAAAGACAAAGCAACCTATACCCCACTTATTGGAGCAATTTACAACAATTGTGAACTGGGATTTAATTTACCTATGTCCATGGTTATTCACGGATCACCCTAAAAATACGTGGCTGATGAAATGCATGTGGTTCCACCGGTGCTGTAAAATGCTCCAAAAAATCCAGGGAGGGCCTATCCCAAAGGGCTATAAGTAATCAGCCTGCCTTTGGGATATTAGCAAAGAAACCTCCAAAATCTGACCCAATTAATATGTTATTTTGCACATGCACACATGTAAATCCAAATCCATGTTTGCAATGAAGCGTCAGTAAACTTGCCAAATTTGCTACACAAAAACTGTTGTTTTTTGTTGTGCCACGGTGTAGGCCCATGATATTTACAGAAGTTCCCGTAAACTACCATCAGAAATAAAAAGTACAACCCTTCATGATGTAACCCCACCTCCTCCCCTTTCTGCCCGCCACAGTGGCTTAGACTACAGCTTTGTCTCTCTGTGCTAAACCATTAAACTCCAAAAAGCTTGGCCTGAAACTGTAGTTATAAGGCACAAATTCTTTTCAACGGCGAGCAACTTTCATGAGAGGAGCAGATAAAGATGATGGATGTTGTGGGTTTTGACAATGTCTAACGATACGTTTTATGGGAACCCAGCTGTTTCTGTGTGATTGGGAGCACCCAGTGCCACGCTCTCTTCATCCCGAGAGTGTTTCCAGTCTCTTTAATGTGTCTGGCTCTTTTCCTAGGGACTTGGTATTTAAAGTGCTTAAATAACAATAAAAAAGAAGAATTGGTCCATTAATTAATGTGAAGCACTACAATTAAAGAGATATATTATACAATATTGTTTACTAATCTTCATCTTTTAATTTATTTGTTGGATAATATGGTCTTTTACATTTTCTCTTTTAAACAGAGATCATGTTTTGAAATAATATTGTTTTTTAATTATATACAGACCTGATGGAGTGGGCATGGACGTCCAGTTATATTTTATAATTATATTTTATAATATAATTTCCAGTTATTTTATACTTATTTTTCCCACCTGCGTCTACGGTACTATCCTTTTTATAGACTATGATGGCAGGCAGTTGCAGTTCTTTTTTCAAGGATAAAACTTTGGAAACATATTGTACAGCAGAGGGGAACACTTCAATTACCAATAAACATATGAAAGGGATTATTTTTTAAATCTGAAATACAAACACACCGCTTTTATTTTCTTTCTCTTTCTCTCTCTCTCAAATATATATATTTATATTCTATTATATAACTTAAAAACACAAAAACAAGCCTTTTACATTTCAACTCCGCAGCTGGGCTCCAGACTGAGACCAACATTTCCAAACAGCATGACTTGGCAGCACTTATTTGAACAGTGTGTAATGGAACATTAGGGTTGCCTTAGTGATCAGCTATTACAGGAAACAGGTAGAAGCTGAATAGCAGCCATACAGTACATACAGCTCACAAGGCTCTGCTGATCAATCTGTCACTAGCGATGTCTGTGCAAGATACTCATTTTTGTTGTTCCGTATCAGTCATTCAGCTGTACACATGGCTGGATTAGGTACACATGCTGAAACTACGTATTGTAATGTTAATAGCCATATTACACATACAATGTTATAGCAGCAGGACTGTGCTTCCTTGCATCAATCAGCCACTTAATGATATTCTTCTCATCAACAGTTTCCCACTCTTCAATGAAAATCATAATGGACTAAATAGCAATTGGAATAGAAAGCGAGTATAGCTGAAATTCTTCAAATCTTGTATATAAACAATAAAGCTGTTTATAGTAGAATTATAGGAATGTCAGCATCTGTGTATGGGTTATATCAACACTGTATACACAAATCTCTTCCTGGTCCATTCACTTCTACTCTTATGCCTCTTTTCCACTGTACTACCGAAAATTCATGTGGTGGTTAGGAGAGGCTGGGTTGTTTTCCCACTGCAGAGCCGAGAAGTGTGTTTTGTATGTGTGGTACAGCTGTGTTTTGTATGTGTGGTACAGTTGTGTTTTGTATGTATGGTACAGCTATGTTTTGTATGTGTGGTACAGCTGTGTTTTGTATGTCTGGTACAGCTGTTTTTTGTATGTGTGGTACAGCTGTGTTTTGTATGTGTGGTACAGCTGTGTTTTGTATATGTGGTACAGTTGTGTTTTGTATGTATGGTACAGTTGTGTTTTGTATGTATGGTACAGCTATGTTTTGTATGTGTGGTACAGCTGTGTTTTGTATGTCTGGTACAGCTGTTTTTTGTATCTGTGGTACAGCTGTTTTTTGTATGTGTGGTACAGCTGTGTTTTGTATGTGTGGTACAGTTGTGTTTTGTATGTATGGTACAGTTGTGTTTTGTATGTGTGGTACAGCTATGTTTTGTATGTGTGGTACAGCTGTGTTTTGTATGTGTGATACAGCTGTGTTTTGCTTTAATATATTGTTATAAAGAAGTTTAGAATTGTTTTAGTTTCTGCATTTTGTTTTCTTTATATTAATATAATAAGGTCAAGAATGAGAAATTTGGTCAAATTTTGTGTTTTTGAGTGTATGAGTTAAATATGTCTGTACCCGCAGTTTATGTCAATTTGCTTCAAATCGTCATAAATTCGGGCATAAACTAGATCTTTCTGAACACTTCAATCTGCCCAAAGAGAAACTAGAGCCTATACTTCCTCAGCGTCCTAAGGCTGTACTTTTCTCTCGCTGTCCAGCACGTTTGTTGTTCGTCTTTGCGGAGTGTACTGACTGATGCAACATAATGACGATCACCCTTAACCCCTCCCCTGGCTCGGCTCGGCTCTCAGCCGGATTCAGATGTGCTGGGAGTCTGGAGTTTCATGTACCGTACCGTATGGAGTGCCATTTGTGCCAAAACTATCCAGCCATTAGTTTGTCAATTTGTCTGTCAGTTTGTGAGTTGGTCAATTTGTCCAGCAATTTGTCCATACATTTTTCAATTCAAACAGTAATTCATAAACATATTTGTTAATTCATCTAATAATTCATTCATTCATTTATCAATTCATTAATACGAAAGGCTGTATGGATCTGCAAACTTCCCAACAACCAGACAAACTGTCAATCTCCCACGATGATGAAAACACTGTAACCTTTCTAGCCAGTGGGAATCCAGCCTCACTTAAAACTGCTTCAGCCAATAATATTTAGAAGGGCGTTTCAAAACATATTGTATATAACAAGATACTCAACTCCGCTGATTTTCAATGGAGACTTCTGTCTCACTGACTTCCGTCTCAAACTTTGATATGGAAATTACCCCACTGATCTTAGACTGTTTTATGTTTTGGTTATGGCTGTTTTTTGTTAATTAGCTTTTATTTGTGAATTACCTGTTTACAGCCAAGGAGCCTCTATTGATGCTGGTATATACTGACAGATTTGCTTGAATAATTTTCATTAAGTGGTGTGGAAAAATTCAACAACAAGATACTTGTACTGTCTTCAAGGACAGTCTTCCTTGTTTAATTAATTTCAGATTAAATAAACAAATATATGACAAGCTTGTTTGTCTCTTAAACATTGACCTACACTGGCTGTCAACTATCCTTGAATTAGTTCTTTCTCTTTAAAAGTGAGGATCATTAGATCAATAGCTTAGAAATAGCAAGTGTATGAAAACTAAATGACCCCAGGGTTATTGAAAGCTTTACAATAGCATTTCAAAACATCACAGAATCTCAACAAACATGTTTACGCCCCTTCTGCATTATAAACAGAAGTGTTTGGAAATGCCAGAGCCAACCAGCGGAGTTCAATGGAGCTCAGCAGTGCTGTAAATTCTAATAATGACCAGCACTGGCTTATCCAGGTCAGAACTGGTAACTTGTGCTGGTTTCATGCTGTATAATTAACTGTCTCTGTTAGGTGACATAGGATGTTCATATAAAGTTTTGAATTTGGCTTACAAGGGATACCCAAAAATTGAATTATTTCACCTTTAATATCTGTTGCCACATTTTTGTTTTCATGTGTATTGAATGTAGGCCAGTTGTGCAATTTTGCAGATTTGTAGGTACTGTTTCATATATATATATATATATATATATATATATATATATATATATATATATATATATATATATATATATATATATAGAGAGAGAGAGAGAGAGAGAGAGAGAGAGAGAGAGAGAGAGAGAGAGAGTACAATTTTTAAACAACTTAAGTAAGCTCTTATAGAGGGGCTTGTGCCCTCCTGGCGACGGAGGTGGGAGCTGCGTGTAGTCTCCTAGCGATGGAGGAGGGATCAACGTGTAGTCTCCTGGCGACAGAGGTGGGAGCGGCGTGTAATCTACCCTTATTACAGGGGACTGGTGCGGCTCTCTCTCACTTGCAGGGGACTGGTGCGGCTCTCCCTCTCTTGCAGGGGGCGAAACCAGCAGGCATTCTTCCTCTGCTGGTGGAGGTGGAAACAGCAGGCATTCTTCCTCTGCTGTTGGGGGTGGGAAAAGCTGTCCATTGGGCTTTAGATTCCCGCGGTCCCCCCGTCTGGGCGCTGGACGCTCACGGTCCCCCAGTCTGGGCACTGGACGCTCACGGTCCCCCTGTCTGGGTGCTGGACGCACAGGCTCCTCCCACTTGGGCATTAATTCCCCATCTGCGTATTGCATGGGGCACAGGGCCAACGTGTGCCCATATACCCCACAGCCGGAGCACAACTCCTCCGCGAGGTACTGGAAAAAGACCTTCAAGCCATCTTTCCCAACATCCTCTTGCTGTTGTAGCTTTCCTCTCCCCCTTTGCTTCCTGCTCCTTCTCCCCACCTTCCTCTCTTGTGCTGGTTCCTCCTCCTCCTGTTCTTGGAAGGGGCAGACAACCACTGTGTGCCCGTACACTCCGCAGGCGAAGCACCAACCTTGGTCCTCCAGACTGCTGAGGAGCTCCTCTAGCTCAGTGCAACAGTCTCTCAAGCCTTCCATTTTTTTCCCCAAAAAACTGTTTCCTGCTCTGGTCTGCATCTAGGAGGCACTGGTAATCCCACAATGATACCACGTGTCACAAAGACAGCTGTAGTAGGTGATGTCAGACCAGAACCAGGAACCAGAATTATTCCGGGTTTAAAAGGCATGTCATATGCAGACAGGCTAAAAGAATTGAATCTATTCAGTCTTTAACAAAGAAGACGACACGACGACATAATGCAAGCATTCAAAATTCTAAAAGATATTGACAATGTCGACCCAAGGGACTTTTTTAACCTGAAAAAAGAAACAAGGACCAGGGGTCACAAATGGAGATTAGACAAAGGGGCATTCAGAACAGAAAATAGGAGGCACTTTTTTACTCAGAGAATCGTGAGGGTCTGGAATCAACTCCCCAGTAATGTTATTGAAGCTGACACCCTGGGATCCTTCAAGAAGCTGCTTGATGAGATTCTGGGATCAATAAGCTACTAACAACCAAACGAGCAAGATGAGCCGAATGGCCTCCTCTCATTTGTACTTTCTTATGTTCTTAACATGTTTTACTGTACTTGTAAATAATTTGACTGTGTTACACGCTCTGTAGCACTCTGTTTCAAAGGGATGCAAGATGGGCCGAATGGCCTCCTATTTGTTTATAAACTTTCTTATATTCTTAACCAACACAAAATAAACAGAGAGGTGGAGTTTGGTGAAGCTGAACGATTGTTTGCGCTCAGCATTTAATAATGAAACAGACAGAAAATAAAAGGTTGTAAGACAAACAAAACACAGGACACGACACTTTAGCCAAAATAAAGAGACAAACAAAACAGACTACACAGAGAAACACAGTAAGAAGTTCTTACTTTAACTATTACTATGATTATTACCTCTGTCTCCAATCCCATTCTCCACTCACCGAACATACAACCCAGAGTGAGTGAAAGCATGCTGCTTTTATGCAGCTGTACCGAGACTCTATTGCTAATCAATCATTCAATTGGAGTCTTGGTACAACTGCACGTGAATTAATAAAAGTGCAATTCCCCATGCTCACATATTATTATATTTTACCTGCACGTGAAGTGCTGTGCAATCCTTGTGCCTAAATACAAATATACATTTTAAACACTTGTGTTACACAGACACATTTATATCCTGTGTACCAATGACTATACACCAACATTAACACACTGCACGCAACATACAATACAGTAATACACAGGGGCGGGGCAACATTGCCACAGGCTTACATCTTGATTAGTATCAAATGAAAACGCATTTAAAAAGATAATATTAATAATAAGGAATGAGTTGTAAATTGATATTACAGCTTTTTCCCCTGAACACATTTCTGTTGTAAATCACGTCTATGCTCAGGCACCTTATTATATTTTGTGCTGCAGTAAAAATCACAAGTAATCATTTCTTCTTCAGTCAAGAGTATTTGCCTCTGTTATTAAATATAAAGGTCAGGTAGACCAGAAACAATTTCCTTGCAATTCCTATTTAAGCAATTTGGTGAGGGACCTTGATAACTCTACATGGGTGCTGCTAAGTGCATCAGTTTGCTTGACATTACCATTATGTCTTTATTTCTCAAATGTATGGCTGTGATTGCACTTAAAAAAATACCATTGGAGTTCAGCTTTGTGCTGTGAGAATTCAGCTGCTGTTTCTGGGTCTACTTATGGAATTGCATGTGACGATTGACTAGACATTAACATGTTCTTAACCAGGTAGCATGTCCAGTTATTGCCTGGCTAACGAAGGAGCTTACTGTTAAAAACAGACAAACAAACAAACACAACAACAACAACACATAATAAATGAATACATTAACCGTGTCAGTGCTCTAGCAATTGCTCTGGCATACTTGGTGGAATCATCCTTTAAGTTGTGAGCCTACAGTATGCAAATCCAGCTCTGGAGAACAAACGCATGACTATGATTAATGTAACTGCTTTTAAGACACAGCATGTTGAATTATTATAGTACTGGTGCAGCAGCTGAGGTTGGCCTGTTTAGTATGTGTTTGTATCCCCTGAGACTCTTTTGTAATGAAAAAAATCTTGGAGCAAACACTGTTTTTTTAGCAGACAGGGCCTTGAAGCAGCAGTTAAAGTTGAGAACCTATACACTAATGAAATCTATGCCAAACGAATCTGCAGTGCAGTCGATGTTTACTTACAAGCTCATTACAAATGCCATATTGAATGACCCTGACTGCTTCTGGATCAAGCATGTGATCCTGGGGGTCTGAGGGTAAGAACATTTAAGTTACCTAATACCTCAAACTATCAATTGTAGCTCCATTGATCTGAACAACAAACAATTATTCAGATTCATTGGCTAATGAGTTGTTGAGTCTTGGAACGTCTGTGACCCCAAAGTGATTTCAGCTGTGCTTCTCTAGAATATCAAAAGACGGCTGTAGTGAGGACGTCAGACCAGAAGAAACACACAGTACTGCGAGATGAAATGATAAATGGATGCGCTGCTGCGCGGCTTATTATTATTAAAATAAAACAGGACAAAAAAAAACAGGACACGGCACTGGCAGCCAAAATAAACAGACAAACAAAACGGACTAACACTAAACAAACACGGTGAGCTGATATTTTACTTATTATTACTGTTATTATTATTATTACCTCCATCTCCAATCCTGTTCTCCACTCACTGAACACACAACCCCGAGTGAGTGAAAACATGCTGCTTTTATGCAGCTGTACCGAGACTCGATTACTAATCAATCATTCAATTGGAGTCTCGGTATAACTGCATGTGAATTAATAAAGTGCAGTTCCCCGTGCTCACATATTATTACTTTTTACTTGCACGTGAAGTGCTATGCAATCCTAAATACAAATATACATTTTAAACACTTGTGCTACAAAAACCCGTTTATATCCCGTGTACCAATGACTATACACCAACATTAAAACACATCATACAACACAAAATACACACAGGGGTGGGCACTTTGCCACAAGGACTGTTTGTATTACCGGTAAATAAAAGCCCTCAGAGCGCTTTCTTTTGAGAAGACGTCCATTACAGAGCTTCCATTCCTACCAATGCAGATAAACCTGTTTACAGTGCCTTACAGTATACCCTATGTTACCTTAATAACTCCTAATAGCTGCAGACTGTACTGCAGGTAGTGGAGGTGTGATACCAAGTTGTTTAATTAATAACCTGATTAGTTACAACTGTAATTTCAGGCTCAGATGCTTGGCTTTGCCTTCAAAATGCAGACATTATTTAATAGGGTTAGGGTTAGGGTTAGGGTTAGGGTTAGGGTTAGGGTTAGGGTTAGGGTACTCTTATTATTGTTCTGTTGGTTAAACAATGTTAAACAATTAATGAAATGCTACGTGTGAGTCATAATGGAAGAGCAACCTCTATAATACAGATTTACATGTGTGTTCATCAAGAAAGAGATCCAATTATCTTTCCATAATTATTGTAGAATTCTAAACTACACTCTTGTTCTGAAACATTCTTTATGAAACCATTTTCCTGGTATGATATTTTAAGAAAATACAAAATAAATAAATAAATAAATAAATAGTGCACCTGTAGAGATTGATATGGTATTAGAATATTTTAAATGTGTAATATGTAGATTTCTCCCATTCCCATTACAGGGCTTCTAGTGTGTTAATCTTGGTGCTTAAAGTAAATGCAGATAATAAAAATGACCTCTTCTATTAGCTACCTAGGCCTTTGTGCTGTTTTCACAGAAGAAACATGTGTTATAGCAAGTATGCTTAAAGACAGTTCTCATTCCTTATTCACAGGATATCTGATACACTTCCACTTCCTGGCCCATTTCAGCTCAGTAGTGTTTTCTGGGTCAAACCATTCTACTGGCTGGAATCATGTCAGTCAATAGAAGAAGCAGCTGGTTGGTTAATGACAGGGAAGCAGCCATTGCAGGAGTGGGGACAATTCCACCTTCCAGGTGAAATGACCAACCAAGTGCAACACTAACTAAAAGCATGCCTAGCAAAAACAAGATTTCTTTAAACAAGTGTAGCACAAGATATCATGTTATAAAATAAAAATTCATGTTTGTTCAAAACTGGACATTTGAGACCTGTATAATGAAGCTTTATGGAATGATTCTGTTAGCTGGAGTCCATCGCTGTGTGCAGGTTGTCTTCTGATCTTCAAGGGTACAAATCCCTTTGGTCTTTAGTGTTCTTCAGGATGGGCTTGCAGAAGGTCAAAGTCTTTAACAGTAGAGTAGATACTCTGCATTATTCAGCAAAGGAGCACAAACCAAACCCCTCAGGAGAAAGCGTTCCTCATTGGAACTGTACCTGTATGCAGGAGCCGTCTGTTTGGAAACCTAAATCCCACAGGCATCTGGTAAACATAAGTTTACTGCATTTCTACCGTGACTGGTATAAAATGCCCTGAAAACTTTGCTTATTTAAATCTGTTTATATGATGCATTACCATGCTGTATGCAGGTTGTATCCCTAGAGCAATATTTCAAGCCACAGATTCATTTGCAGTTCCATTCTTGAAGGACTGAAAAAAGTTGGACTCTTACTACAGTACTTTTTTTAAAAGTTTTTTTTTTTTTATAATTTTAGAGTGCCGATTATTTTACTACCATGCTTCTCCACAATATATCCTATTATGTTGCCTTACTACAGTAACTCCCCAGTAAGCTCAGGAGGAACTGAAGGTCAGTGGGAGTCAAATTATCTCTCTATACCTCATTTCTACATGCAGGAGCTTGACAGAGGATGTTGGTGAAGTGATGGAGCAATAAGTAGGTTAGATCTTTTACGTTTTTGAAGTGATGACATGTGAATGATATGGAATGAACAGGTGGAGAGAATACCGAAGTGGGGCAGTACATTTATCATCACACAAAAAACTTGAATTTAAAACAATCTGCATGTAACTTTTGTTTCTCTGCAATGATGATCGATAATAAAAAAGTTTTCCTTTGATTAGGAGCTGAGTTACCATCTCGCATTTCATGAAATTAGTGTAAAGTGATGAAGTGATGCATCTGATTATTTTCTGCATTTTGTTTTGTTGCTGTCACAGTACAAGAAAGTTGCCTTCTACTTCTCAAGCTATCATGTCGACACACTTGAAACGTATCAAGTGTGGGGAGGTAGTTGACCTGTGCGTCTTCATTTTGTTTCTGCAGTGTTATGTGAGTCAGTGATCAGAGGCTCAAATAAACATTAGTTTTTATAATTATTTGATCTGATTTTGAACCAGCGCTCTGTCTATGAGTAACTGCTGGCAGCTAAATATACATACAAAAAATATGTGTACCGCCTCACCACCATCCACGATAAGGCTACTGTAGCAGTTCCTGTTCGAGTTCAGGACACACATGCAAACAAGTCTAAGTGTGTCCTGGACTACAATAAATACATGGGAGGCGTGGATAGGTCAGACCAGATGCTGGAGCTGTACAGTGCTGCAAGGAAGACCATGGCATGGTATAAGAAGCTTGCCATGTACATGGTCGGGATTTCTTTGCACAGTGTAGTGTACCTAAGCACAGCACCAGAGAATCATCTCACCTTTCTGGATTTTTAGACATCTGTGGCTTCTACACAAGTGTTTTCTACACAAGAAATATCAGAGACTGAAAGATCAGAAACAGTACCAAGGCTTAGCGAACGGCATTTCATTAAAGGTGTTGTGCATGTTTCTGCAAGGGCTTATGGAGAAGTACATGGTACTACTGTCCACGCTGTCCCTCTCAGCCAGGCCTCTGTTTGAAGGAGTGTTTTGAAAGGTACCACACAGTAAATGAGTACTGGAAGGACTAAATGAACCCCAGAACAAACCACCATGACACATGCTATGCCGAACCTGAAGTAATGTAACCAAATATAGTAAAAATCACTTGTTTTTATGTCATTTGACAACATTATCTCAGGTTAACAAACCATTGAAGGGAGATGTTGTGTTACCCATTTCTAAAATTATTATTTTGTTTCGATTAAAAAAAAAAATGTATACTTGTGATAAGGTATATCATTCTTTGGCAGCATATTGGGCACATGAAAATAGGATGGGCAAAATACACCGTGGGCTGCACAATTTGAAGTGGAAAAGTCAAAGTGGCCTGGTGTTAGTCCAAAGCATGTAAATCCCCCAAAACCAAAGAACAAATGAACACAGAGACATAGGCAAATCCAGCAGTTTAAAAGTTCCTAAAATCTTACATCACACATTAGTATTTTAAGGACTAAATGTGATGTAGGTAAAATACATTTTATGAAAAAGTAGCATTTTCTTTATGATAATAGCTGTATTTTGTGGTCACATGACCACAAATCCACAAAAACTTGGCACCAATGAAAACTTCAGAGTGTGACAAAATATATAGTTTGCCTAGGGTATCTGAAAGGGTACATATGGTAAATTTGGTGCAGAATAGCTGACTCCCAAAATCACAAAATTCTTGTAGCACAGAGCGTCGCAAGGGCCTCAGCAGAGAAGGGGTTAAATGTAGCAGTGATACAGGGCGGTAGCACTTTCTTTGTTTTCCCTGGCATCTGTTCCAGGTGTGGATAAACAAGAAACATATCACTTTAAAACAGAACACAATGTAATGTGCTCTGACAATTTGAATCACTCGTGCCCTTGAGGAGTGAGTCTAGTGAATAACTGCATGACACAAACCCATTTCCAGTTACACAGACACCGAAGAACTGGATTAAACACAGTATTTAGCTAGCAAAGATGCGACAGGTGAAAGCCTGGCTGTGTGAAAGGATATAATCCCACATGCCAGGCTGTCAGACTAGGGGACCTGACAGCTCTCCCTGGGTGACTGCTGTTCCGATCATTCCCATTCAGCCCTGCTGGAGTGAAATGGCAGGGTGCTGAACCACCCTCTTCACTTCTTCCTGACAACCTTGCCATTCCTCTCTTTGCGAGGCATGTGATCCGCCTGCTCTAAAACTATGAAAAACGTCTGTAATGCACAATACAAGAAGAATATAGGAGCACTGTAACTTGTTGTTGTTGTTGTTTTATATAATTTGAAACATCAGAGCAAAACAACACGACTGATCCTCATGTGATGTTTTTGTTCTCTGAGTGGTCTCTTTTCCAAGAAAACAAAAGGGCAGTCTGGCCTTCGAAACTCTTGAGTAAAGCGTGCTTCTCATGTTTTATATTTTTCTGAACAAGGTCAGGCAAACTATCACCTTCATAAATTGCGAAATGTACACACTCAAGTGTCTGAGCTAATTCATAAGCTGCCAGGGTTCGTGCTGCCTCAACCCCAGGAGGATCAGAGTATGATTTGTTACCACACTGATACTCTAAAATGAACAAACTGTATCTTTATCAGGAACTAAGGAAACTACACTTAAAGACAATTTGTTTTTGTTTCACATTCTGTAATATGGAGATTTAAGGGAAACATTTACTGAGTAGAGGATACACCCCCATTAAAATATGTGCACATTTACATTGCTGGCGTAATAAAATAACTACATAAACTATTTCAGCAGTATTGTAGCTTTTCCTTTTATCAAACAACACATGACTAGTATTGGATATGCAGTATACAATTCTAAATGTTTTTGTACAGTGTTCCCCAATTATTCAGTATGCGTTCTATACTTGTAAGGGTGTGCACAAAAGCTGAGACCTGAACACTTAACCTTACATATGTACGTTATGAAAGGTCCCTTAAGTGTGTGATCTGGTTTTTAGTCTGAGAGACACACAATGCTAAATATGTACAGAGTGCATATGGAGTAATACATAATACAAAATGGCATTTCAGATATTGGGTGGCCAGGCTTGAACCAAGCAGCGTGAATGACTACATTACATGTAAAGTATTATATGTTGAATAAATATTGAAAGTGCAGCTGATGAATGTATGCATGAATTATATTAGGTTTGTTTTGTATCGCTGAGTATGCTTAATTAAAATGCGCTAGCATTCTGAACGATAAGCACGATGAGTGATGCAACACATTGTTACATCCACTCATCCACTATTTAAAACATTTTTCATAAAGACAGGTAGCACAGCACATCTTTCATGTTTTGTTGTTTACAATTTCAAAGGTTGCCTTGATGGAACAGCAATTCAAGGACAAAATTGCTGAGCTAAATGGAGCTTTTTTAATATGGCAGGGAGTATTCGATGTACGTTTTCTGTTTTACTTCTTTCTTTGGTATTGAAATGCAGATAAAAAATACATCAATACCTTAAACATTTAATACAAATATTTAGGAAACAAAACTGTATTTTATTACTTTATGGATTTGTTGGCATTTGTCCGTATTTTCAAACTATTCTGAGAGTTACCATTGTCGGTGGAGATGCAGTGCAATTAGAGACACATACAGTGGTACCATTAGGGGCTGCTGGCCTCTGCCTTTTAAAATACACGTTGTTTTTCTAGTACGCAAACACTTCCCCTCATGCTGAAATGACATTTCACACTGCCTCTTGTAATATGTTGAGAACATGCAAAATTAAAAGAGTGCGCGACGAGACACAACCTTAGCAGCATAAGTGTGTATAATGAGCACTGTTATAAAATGCCATTCCACTGCTTAAGGATGTAAAGCTATTCTGCTGAACTTGATGTGGCATATTAGGTTGTACAATCACAATTCCGTGCATGTTATGCTCAATTAACACGGTGTACCCATAGTAGTTGATTCCTACTTGAAAAAGCCAGTTACACAATGGTTAAGACAAGTCCCATCCTTGCTGTGGATATTCATATAGCATTTTTCCATTAACAAATAACCGGAGTAAATGTAAATTGTTAATGATCAGTTAACATACATATAAACAAAGCTGGATAAATTTGGGGACATCATGTATGCATATGGAAGCGAGAGGTTTGGAATTGAAAAAAGAAAGTACAAACTACTCCTGGAAAGTCTAGACAGCAGCAGGAGATTGAATGCTTAGTTAGAGAAAGGAGGCAGTTGAAGAAGCAATGGAGAAAAGCAGAACAAAGTCAGAAGGAGGGACTCAATCTGTTTCAAAGTGTCATAAAAGATAAGCTTGCAACATTGCGCAGAGCTGAGCGCCTACGGAAACGCTACAAAAAGAAAGAGCGTACGAGAGCTAACTTTTATCAAGATCCATTCAAATTTGTAAAGAAGATATTCACCAATGAGAAAAATGGCACACTAAAATCATCTAAGTTTGAGCTGGAGATATATTTGGAGGAAACACATACAGATTCAAAAAGGCAGGAGCCTATGTCAATTCCTTCAGATATTCCACCTATGAATCCACCTGAATACCAAATGGAGGACTGTGCACCTAAGTGGAAAGAAGTAGAGCAAGCTGTGAAAAAAGCAAGGGCATCATCATCTCCAGGTCCTAATGGAGTTGCATACAGAGTGTACAAGAGTGCTTCTGGAGTTCTACAAATCCTGTGGAAATTGATGAAAGTGGCATGGGAAAAACAGGTTGTACCAAGAGAATGGTGCCAAGCAGGTGGAATCTTTATACCAAAAGAAAAGGATTCTACAAGTATTGATCAGTTTTGTCGTATTTCCCTATTAAACGTAGAAAGCAAGATTTGCTTCAGCATTATTGCTCAGAGATTGTCAACCTACCTATTAAAGAACTGCTTCATTGACACTTCAGTACAAAAAGCAAGCATTCCAGGTTTCCCAGGATGCTTAGAACACATCAGCGTAATCTGGCAACAAATTCAATCAGCAAAAAAGAGAGGAAGGAGCTCCATGTGACATTCCTGGATGGGGCTAATGCATATGGTTCAATGCCACATGAACTTCTTTGAGAAGCATTTGATTTTTTCAGCGTACCGATGACAATAACAAATTTAGTGAAAGCTTACTTTGGAGATTTGCAATTTCATTTTTCAACTTCAGAATTCAGCACTACATGGCAATGCCTAGAAGTTGGAATAATGGCAGGATGAATAATTTCTCCACCGGCTTTTACCATGGCAATGGAAGTAATTATAAAGGCATCAAAATGGATAGTGGGAGGAGAGCGCTTGGCTTCTGGAATGCGACTACCACCAATTCGAACATACATGGATGACATGACAACAATGACTACAACAATAGACTGCACTAATTGGTTATTGGGCAAATTAACTAATAACATTGATTGGGCAAGAATGCAATTCAAGCCCACTAAATCAAGGAGCATCTCTATAATTAAAGGTAAAGTAGTAGATAAAAGGTTCAACACTAATGGTGAGGCAATACCAACAGTGTCCGAGAAACCAGTGAAAAGTCTAGGGAGATGGTACGATGGGGATCTAAAGAACACAGTTTGTGTGAGAGAAGTTAGACAACAAGCAGTGGAAGGGTTGAAGAGCATAGACAGCAGCGTTTTACCAGGCAAACTGAAACTCTGGTGCTTTCAGTTTGGTCTACTGCTAAGACTGCTATGGCCACTGACTGTGTATGAGGTTTCCTTGACAACAGTTGAGAAGCTGGATGCTTTAATCAGTTCATACGTCAGGAAATGGTTGGGAGTTCCACACTGCCTCAGCAGAGTGAGACTTTATGGTAAAGGAATACTGCAGCTACCAATCTCTGCTCTAGCCGAGGAGTTTAAGTGCACCAAAGTCTGACTGGAAATGACATTGGTAGATTCACGCGACAGATGCGTAAGGGAGGCAGCACCTGTGTTGAACACTGGAAGAAAATGTACGGCAAAGAAAGCTGTGGAAGATGCTAAGGCTGCCCTTCGAATTGGAGATATTATGGGGCAAGTTCAGCATGGAAAAGGAGGTTTTGGTCTCAGTTCAGCTCCTACATGGCATAAGGAAACCCCAGCTCAATGGAGGAAGCTGGTAGTCAATGAGGTGCAAAAGCAGGAGGAAATAATCAGGTGTGTAAAAGCCATTTCCCAGGCCAAGCAGGGAGCATGGATGAGATGGGAAAGTGTAGAACAACGCAAGATCGGCTGGCAAGACCTATGGACAGTGGAACAGAGCAGGATCAGTTTCCTCATCAGATCAGCATATGATGTTCTCCCATCACCACAGAACCTAAACCTCTGGGTGGGTGAGGATCCCTCATGTCCTTTGTGTTCATTACCTGCAACATTAAGGCACATTTTGACAGGATGTAAGGTGGGTCTTAGCCAAGGACGGTTTACTTGGCGCCATGACCAGGTGCTGTGATGTTTGGCCTTAGCATTGGAAGACAAGCGTAACCTGAACAATAAGTTGCCACCAGTTCCATCAAAGCATTACACACAAAAGACAATATTCCTCCGTCCAGGAGAGCAACCACCAAGAAAAGGTGTTAAAATCAAGCCTCACACAGGACAACTGGAAGCTGCTAGAGACTGGAAGATGCTGGCAGATGTTGGCCAACGGCTTATTTTTCCACTTGAGGTTGCCACCACTAACCTTCGACCAGACATTGTCTTGTGGTCTGGATCAGCACGCCTTGTTCATCAAGTAGAGTTAACAGTGCCATGAGAGGATGCTGTGGATGAGGTGTATGAGAGGAAGAAACTTCAGTATGCTCAACTAGCTGCTGAAGCGGAACAGCGAGGATGGAGAGTCAGTGTTTACCCAGTGGAAGTGGGTTGTCTAGGATTTGTGGCACACTCTACAACCTGGTTGCTCAGAGACGCCAGGTTCAGTGGCCAAGAATTGCGACGCATAGTGAAGAACTTATCTGAAGCAACAGAAAGGAGCAGCAACTGACTGTGCTTGAGACGGAAAGATTCTGGATGGGGATCTCAAGCACAATAGAAAGAAAGCAATGCTGATATACAGGTAGTAAGCTGGGCTGAGCTGAGTGGGGGGATGGAGGGGGATGATGCTGGGACACCAGAATCACTGTTGAGCCCTCTTGAGGTGTCGTGGGCTAGTCAATGAAACACAGAGGATGGAAGGTGCCTACTTGAAGACCCCAGAGATGTATCCTACTTAGCTCAATCTAGACGGTTGTGTGTGCTGATGCGCTGGGGAGACAAAATGAGCTGATCCCTGGAGCTAGCATTACACTTCAGCAAACAACACCAGACAGAAGGATATCTACATCATCAGATGGAAAACAACACAAATGGATGGAGATGCTGGTAGATGGATCACATTAGTTTAATGCAAAGCTAGTCTTAGTTGGTGCTTATCTTGGCAAGAGCCAAGTTCAAATCAGCATGAAGTTCAACATCTACTCTCATGGAGTGGAAATCATAATCAGCATGTAAAAAAAAATCAAAATCAAAATCAAAAGACAACCTTTTAACTATCATACATTGAGAGGAGGTTATGTCGCATAGCTCTAAGGGGCTATGTAATAATTTTCCTAGTTATTAAATGCTAATTAATACAGCATAGTGCTCTGTACAGCCCATTTGTGTTATTTTAATGTAGTATTTAAAGCATTTATTATAGTAATTCATAGTAATTGGTTAGTGCATGGGAACTGTGGGTAATGATACTGTAGACATCGTCTTTATGCAAAAAAGAACACAATAACAATGCTGCTTTGTATCTTTTTCTTATAACAAAAAACAAACAAAAAGAAAACTGTGCTTATCATGTCACTACAATCCCTCGAAGGAATTTCAGCCTTATTGTCTGCATTTGTGTCAGTACATTATTCAATTGCCTATATTGTTATGAGGAAAGAGATTCGGAGCCCAAGTAAGTGGTGTTGCTTAGATACACGTTTTCTTAAAAACAAATACAAAAAATCTAACTTTCTACAGATGCAGTCCAGCAGGCTAGGGCAGTTCTACCCTGAATCATGCAGCTTGGGCACCATGTATGTGAACAGTGTTTGTACTGGGATAGTGTACTGAACCGATTTCAAGCATATGATCAACTGGGTATTGATTATCCATAGGGCTCTGGTGTTTGATTGATCATCCATAATGCTCTGTTGGCAGTTTTAGCTGGCCTAATATCAACTAACAGTTAACAAAAAATACATGTGCATATTAACATGTTTATTAGCCATGTATTCACAGTTAATAAACAAAGAAATTGTCACTTAAAATAAACTTGACCCAGCACACATACAGTACTCCAATACTCCAAAACACTACTGCTGTTTTTAAATTTAAAACCTTTGGTTGGTTGATTTCTATGTTTATATCAATACAAGATAAAATAACCAGAACCAGCCTCAATATTAAATGGTGTATTTACAATCTTTGCAGTTTCTATTTTCTTTGTCTCATTCTTTTCTCAAACAGATATTTAAGTTATTTTTATTATATTAAAGATATTTTGTTCTTGACACCTTTCAGTGTTTTGAAGGCATGTGAGGAGCTGATAGCACTGGTGACAGAAGTACTGTTTATCCACAGACACGGTATGGATATTCTTAGTCCCATTTCATTCTTGGCAACAAATGTGCCACTTTGTGTGGAAACACTGCAGTGTAACGATTTAACTTAAGTTCTATCTTTGGTTATTTCCCCATCATTTTAAAAACACCACTTGTATGCACATTGTGGCGTGCTGGTGGCCCTATTTTAGGCACCTGAAAAGCTTTATTTAGCAAAAGAGTCACCCAGCTCTCCAAAGGAATTCCCCCATGACCCCCAGACTGAAAAACTTCCAAATGCTTAGAGCATGCACAAATCGATTCATGCACCTCCAATGACACAAGATGCAATGGCTTTTTTTATCTTTTATTCATGTATGTATTTAAAATATTTAACCTGGATAAAACCCAGTGAGATCTAATTTACAAGGGTGTCCAGGGAGATTTCAAAAGGCTGTACTTCAATGCATGTTTATGTTAACACCGTAGACTCACGTTACAGTTTTACAGTCGGTATCAGCTCACAACTGTATCCCACATTTCTGCCTCCCCTCCTCAGTTTTTCAGACGGCTCCATTGCATGCTCCTCTGGTTCCATCTCTGCATGTTTCTCAGAGAACACTTACATACCTCCCTTCCTGTCCACTTAGCACAAGCTGTGGAGTGAGCTGTTTGTATAACCCAGTTAGGTTGGATTTTACTCATGCCCTGCACAGATCTCATAAGTTGTAATTGGCTGAAAACTGGCACTGGTTGTTAATTTCACTTGTCTAGCAGATTTGGTCTTGCAACCCCAAATAAGTCAGCATCCATTTCTCAAGGGAGCGAGCTTGAAATATTCCAGTGTTTATTTTTATACACATTCTCACAGTACTGCTGCGTTTCTCCTACTTACTCAGATGTTTTCCCTTTCATTGCAGGGTGTATGGGGTCGTTCTCAGAGGTAGCGCTTTCAAGAATGGCATTTTCCCACGTAATAGTTCACCAAGAAGTTAAAAGTTCATGGAAACCCCTCCTCCCGCACAACCATTGAGAAAGACGTGGGTAACTAACCCTGTGACACAATCAAGATATCAAGATATGTAGCATAACCTCATGTGCAATACATGTGACTCCCACCATATCACTGCATGGTGCTTACAGATATATATATATATATATATATATATATATATATATATATATATATATATATATATATATACACAACAAAATGATGTCACCCAGATATGTAACAAAATGATGTCACCCAGTAAAAAAAAAAAAAAAAATAGAATACATAATCCTCCTTATAACATGTATAACTTGTGCAAATTGTACAGTTTTTTAAGCAAGCTGTCTATTTTTTGCTAATACAGTATATACACAACTATATATGTTGCTAAAAAGGATTAAAAAAAAAAAAAAAAACACTCAGGGATTACAGAAATATGCTTGCAGTGAATGGATTATTATTATTTGTTTTTTTTTTCAAAACATTGCCTGGTAAAATAGAGAATTGTTACAGTTCTAAGTGGGTAATGTACAAAAAATCTGTAAGTGAAAGAAGAGATAACCCCAAACAGTCAAAATCTTGAGTTTTTATGCCTGTCCTGAAAAATGTATATCTTTACCCATGCAATATCATCATGTAAACTGTTTGTCTTACATAAATGTATATATTTATTTTTAACTAGGCCTTTTCTGCCTAGATTCCAGTAATTAAGTGTTTTTTTTATTTCAAATTGCTCATTGAAACAGGAGAAACAGCATCAGGTATACATACGTTTAGACTGGTGCCTTCTTCAGCGTGCACGTTGATGTTGGTTGCTGTTGTTCAGTGTACACTGATGCAGGCACTAGCCAAACATTTGTTCACATGACTTAGTTTCTTAGGTCTTTTTTTTATCAGGATTTTGATTGAGCGTTTTGGAGTTATGTGTGAAACAACATCAGCCCCAGCTGCTGATATGGATAAGTGATTTCCTGTGATGCTATGAAAAGTAAAACAGTTGAATAAGTTTGTAGAACAACAGATTTCAAACTTCTGGCACTGCAGTTGCTGCATTTTCCTTCCAATTCATGATAGTGACTCAGGTTGACATCGAAGGATAACCCATTGACACTGTAATTCACTCAGATTACTCTGCACTAGACACATTCTTCCAAGGCATGTCACTAAAATAGTTTGCTTGACTCTGCTCAGTTGATGACGACGCTTGAAAAAATGGCATTAAAGGTTTATTGTACACATACTTCAATATCATCAGAGTCACGGCTATCTTACTGTACTGCAACTTAAAGAAATGTAAACAAAACTAAAACAAATAATAGGTATTTGTGACACTGCTGTATGAATGTGAAAACACATAGAGAGTTGCTTATTGGTGAGCTCATCTCAAATGCCTCCTGCCCATCCGCTCACCACCTACCTCTGCCTTAGTCACACAGATCTGAACCAGACACGCTCTGATTCAGCCTGAGAGAGCACAGTATGTGTGAGTGGCTAAGTGTGTAGGTGGGGCACCTGTGGTTCTTCTATTAAATTAAGATGAAAAAGAAAGACGCAGTCCTGCTTCCTCAAGGGTGCAGGATAGAAAATAACCCGAACTATAAAGTGTGGAACCTGCCGTGCACATCCCTGAATCAATCAAAGACGAGGAGAAGCTGTGTAACTCGCACCAGATGCCACATGTTCCCTGTGTAATGGGCACTGACTGATTAGAAGATTATTTATAGGTAGACATTACAATACAATGTTAGTACTGTATTATAATCAGTATGCAGTAGCTTGCTTGGAAGACGATGGGATAGTCTCAAAGGTATTTACTCCAAATTGTCATCTAAAAGCTAACATTTTTATTTTTACTCGAAGGAAAACACGTCAACTTACAATTCAAAAATACTGAATCTGCCTCTTTTTGTTTGAAAGGCCTGCTGTTAAAAAAAAAAAAAAAAAAAAACTGATAAGAAAAACGAAATGACACTAAAAGAGCACATTACAATATGCCAAACAGCCATTTAATCTCATTAATGAAAATCTACTGCCTAAACTGGCAACTTGGATCAGGGATAATCCAAAATGTTTATTTACAGGATATCTAGAGGACCCCACTAGAAATGACATGATGTATTGCAATTAATACCAACATGCTTAAAATCCAAGTGCATACTGTATCTACTTTCATCTATCACAGGGTAACATAACACATTTGATTCCCCAGTGCGACTCAATATCCACAGAATCACTGAAATATAGTAATTCCTCTGATACCAGCACCACTAGTCTTGATTGGTTAGAACGATTCACTTTATGGTGCAATATTTGCTCTGGAAATAGCTTGTAATTACTGTAAGAGATGCATATGTGATTTGGGGCAATAAATTGGATAGACTAGATGAGTAAAAAACGAGGCACAAGTATACAGTAGCGCTGACAAAAGCATGTCACCTAATTAAGTAAGGGATAAATGACAATAAGGGCTAAATCGGTCAAAATAATAAACATTTTTGAGTGCACGAGGAACTGTAGATTATTTTCTTACCATATCGTTGTTTATGCCACTTAAAACATTTCTTCCTGTTTGATACTTGTTCGATAATAAGATTCAAGTGATTGTTAATTTGGTAATTGGATTTGGTTTTCACTCTTTTGTTACGGTTAGTTCAAACAGTTATTTCTATTGGAGGATTGTAACACGCTTGCAAGATTTAAAATGAGCGGAGGGTTGTTCTTGCTCACATGATTTCAAGCTATATTACAGTTTGATAGTATTTACCCTCATGGAATTTAAAACAGAATTGCAAATTGTGGTGAAATGTAAAACAATGCCCAAACCCAGAATATGCCAGTGACCATAAGGACTTTGTTGTGGAAGACAGCATAGGGGAAAAAAGGTATTGAAGTGTGAAAGTACTGTCAAGTTAATATTGTGACAAGAAAAAAAAACAGCTACGAATCTTGGAAAGTAACTGAAAACAATAATTTCATACAGTATAGAAAAAGCAAGTCCCTTCAAAAACCCTTTTCCCTTTTTTGTTGAATTGTCCATCAGCGATGATTCGTAGCACGAACTGTGGATATATTAATCAACAATATATCCGCCCCATACTCCCCTTGTCTTCAAAGCCACTCACCAACTTTTAGTAAGATTCGTACAATTAATCAATCAAAAGATCAAAGGGGGATGTCACACAAATGTTTAAAAATAACTATAACCTATCTATTACTAAAATGAAGATAGTAATGGAAGCTACATCAAACAGGTAGACTGAGACAAGACTTAAGAGTAGTTTGGGAGACTCAGGGAAGAGCATTCCAGTGTTGGGGCATAACAGCTTGGGGTCTTTAAAGAGGTATTCCAGGGAACAACACATTTGTATCTGTAATAAACACATGTTGTAAAACAGTAAAGTGCCAGTTAAGAGTATGTGTAGATATACTGTACATGCCTATGTGTTTGGGTTTCCCTTCTCTTTCCTCAGTACAATCCTACTGTAGGATGATACATCTGTTTGCTCAAGTGGCTCCTGTTATTTGCTCCATTAACCACTTCTTAGCGTTTTATATTTAAAACTGCACATGTTTTGGTATGGGTTGTGTTAGTAGCATGAATGAAAATATTCTGAAACAGACAGTACAAGATGTGTGTTTCTAACACCATCCTTTAAATAATGTTCTAATCGAGCCGTGTCCCTTGCATTTGGAGCATCCTACTGAAGCTGATGCCTGACGAGGGCATTTTAACTGGTACACTTCTCTTCCATTCTCTTTTCAGGAAATGCACTGTCTCTCAAAAATGATACCCTTTTAATCTGTAGCTTGTAACCCCAGCATGCTGCTTGATCCCATTTCCAAGACTCATATTACATTAAGAATAAACACAAGACTCATTACCACCTGCACAGCATAGCAAAGACCTACACTTACACATAGCAGGTAAAAGCATAACGCTGCAGCTTGTGCATGCCTTGTATTAACAAGAACAGTACTCTAATGCCAGATGAACTAGCTTACTATCCTCCTCCCTAGCATACTTGCAGTTATTTCTCACTACAGCAGCATGTCTTGCTTGACTGATCAAATTACTGTGGATAATTATCGCCGCCCAGTTGACCTTCATCATTGAAGATCTCGATTGTGACATCATCTCACAGAACTTTTTAACTTTCATACCAGTTGAGATCTGTTGAAAGTGTTCCTGGCAAGGTTTTTTGACTAAAATTGAAAAAAAAAATAGGCATACCAGGAGGCTGAGATTAGACCTCTTCATCCAGTATGTTTTGTTTTATGTGATATCATTTAAGTATACAACTTTTCAAACTATTGCCATCTGAAAATGACTCAAATTATGGTGCACTACAATATAATTTAGTAAACATTATAAAAAAGAAATGCAGCTGCTATAAAGGAAAAAAAACAAAGCTCTTTGCAAAAAACAGAACAAAACACAGCCCTTTGTGAAGCAAATACAGTTTTTTTTTTCTTACAGTTTTGCTTTTTTTAAAGTTGGGTAACTAGATAGTTGATAACTTAAACCTTTTCAGTACCTTCACATTAACATATGATGCAATGCATGTTACACTTGTCTTAAGTAGCACCTGTCCGCTCAACAGGACTTTGGGTATTATTATTATTATTTATTTATTATTATTATTATTATTATTATTATTTATATTATAAGATTGTGTATCAGGAAATGTGGGCGGCTAAAGTAGCCTATTTATCTACCAATGTTTTGCAATGCACTTGAACTGTTGACTGCGTATATTTTTTGAGATAATTAACCTTAATGACCTGGAAAAGCGACCTTAAGAAGACTTATATATCTATATCTATCATATCTATCTATATATATATATATATATATATATATATATATATATATATAGGAGGATCATTTGAACTGTAGGAAGTTCATCTGTAACCAGCTGATACAAAGTCATTAGTCTAGAACACATGCAAAAGTAGGTCACCATCAACTAGCGTCTGATACCTGCAAAAAGTTAATCAGTGGTGCTCACTAAAAGCTAAAAAATATGAGCATAGTCTCTTCATCTATATCCTCCTCTCCAGGGATTTTATTCCCACAGAGGGTAACTAATTAATCAGTCAGATTTGCAGGTATACATCCTCAATAACATTCAGTACAAAGAATTACTGTATCAGCGACAGCAGATCTAATCTTATATAGTCGACATCTAAGGTCTTAAAAGCATTGTTCTTTTTGTGAGCCTTACAATGAAAATGTCATTTGCTTCTTCAGTTCGGAATGAAGAGTATTGCTTTAGCTCAGGGTTTAAAATATGACTGCAAATGAGGCAGCAGTGTAATAAAGTTGAGTCAGTTTGGAATTTTACTACACTCTCTTTAAAAGATTTCTTGAAAAAAAAAAAAAAAGTTAATATTTTATTTATTTAAGTGATAAATGCATGGATTGACCCTATAGACAAAATTGAATTAAAAGGTTATCTTTATATCTAAAATATTAGTCCACACTGACTTTACTAAACATTAGACAATTTAACTACATATTTCCTGTGAAATATTTAAAAAAAAGCAAAAAAAAAAAAAGCAATGAGTATAGCAGTTATTAAATAAACACTCCTCTCCCCCTCACTCTCCCCTTTGCTCCTACCTCGGTCTCAGTCCCAGCACTGTTTGTTTTGCTTGTGCCATCATGGCGCTCTGGGACCAGGGCTGAGTGACAGGCCATAGCTACATCTTTCCATTGAGGGCTGCTGTGATTAATGTCCTGGGCTAATGTGGGACACTGCAGAGGAAGTGCTATCAATTCAGTGCTGTATGTGCTCCGCGAAAAGGAGTGGTGTGTGTGTGTGTGTGTGTGTGTGTGTGTGTTAAAGGATTACAGCTGTCACAGCTCTGGGAAAGGTTTCAGGGATTGTTAGCACTGGTCATTCCCATGAACTTCAGGTTTGCAGTGGGGCACTTTGAAGTGATGCTGCAGCTTTTTACATATTAGTGCACTGGCAGATAAAGACACATTGCCCATTATTTATCAATAGGTTTACCTGCGTATTGAAAAATGTCAAGCCTTTAAAGACTTTTTAGAATTTATGTACGGACGTATGTGCCTCTGTGTGTGGAAGAACAACTGAGGAAATGAAAGCATACATTAAAGACATACAAACAAGGGTATGTTAAGAAGACATTAAAGAGTAAGCAGAGTTCCGACAGACATAGCATTCCACATCCCCACGTGTTGCTACAACTGTTTCAATAACGTACCTGTAATTTATTGTTAACATCCTGACAACTTTTTACACTTACAACTTTAAACTCTGTATCAAAGCTCCTTTCAAAATGGCCGCTCTAGTGCACTGGGGTTTGAGATCTATCCTCTAAATCACAGCAGGAAGAGCGATAAAAAACAAAAGAAAACATAGCAAGTGCTCTGGCTTTTCAGTTTTGTAACATGGATCATTATTCCTGTGTCACATGTTTGACAATGTGGGCAATAATCCTTACACTGCCAGTGCACTAGAGCGGCCATTTTGAAGTTTAGAGTTATAAGTGTAAAAAGTTGTCAGGATGTTAACAATAAAAATTAAAATTACAGGTACGTCATTGAAACAGTTGTAGCAACACATGGGGGCGTGTAGCACTAGATTTTTCGCAACCCCAGTACTTAGTCTTTGTGGCAAAGTGAGTAAGTGAGTGCAGGTGAAGGCAATGCAGCAGTGTGGAAGGAACAGAGAGACAACGATATACAGACGCATTGGTGTTTATTGAATTAACAATGTCCAGCAGCAAACAACTGTAAATAATAAATGTTGTAAAATGATACAGCGACGTGTATCACTTTATTTATAATCCCCGGGTTTGACCCGCAACCAAAAGTCCCGTTCTTTTACACCGACACGTAACACAATAACACAGACACAGGCCCTACAGTAAGTGAATTAGTGCTCGTGGTGCAAAGACAGTTCTCTGTGAAAAGGGAAGTGCTGGTGTCCGGGTTTGATGCTGGCCTGCGGCTATAGGTCCAGATTGTGCTAGTAATCTTTAGAAAACAAACAAACAAAACACAACACATAGGCATAATCACCTTTTACACAGCGCCCTCATGGGTCGGGAGGGAGATCTAACACCAAGAATCATTCGATCTCTGTCACACTCTTTAAGAAGGATTTGTTAATATAACCATGGTAACACTTTACACTGTCTCTAATTATGTGTTTACATAGTAGTTACTTAGTACATACATGTGTACTTACATATAATTACAATGTTATTACGTATAGTTACAATGTATTCAATGTGTAAATCTTTTTGCACAATATAGCCCTAACCCTAAACCTAAACCTAACCCTAACCCTAACCCTAACCCTATCCCTATCCCTAACCCGCTAACCATAACCCTAACCCTAACCCTAACCTGGGTTTAAGTGTGTAATTGTTTTAAGAGAGTAGTTAATCCTCGGAACCCTTTTCTGATACAATTGTGTACTTACATATATCCTGCAAAAAAGTACACATTAAAGGATAGATGTAAGGATACACATGAAGTGGTTTGTGGGTGCAAAGCCCTCATAATGCGATGTAAAGTTTGATTTTAGCGTCCGCTAAAAATGCGCAGTATGTAAAGAATGGTGTTCATCTAACATTCTGCACCAGCTATCAAATTTGCACTTTACCATCATTAATCCATTACAATTATATTGAAATGCATTCAAATGAAGAAAAGAACATGCAATTGGTCAGGATCTGGATACTAAGCAGACACAAACATTCTAATGTGATGTAAGATTTTGCCTTGAACTTGCCTTGCCTGGCAATTTCTGACTCTCCAAAAACTTTATACCTGTTCTACAAGGTGCAAACATTGTACAAGCAAGTGATTAAGAGCTGTATAAAAGCACACACCTGCAGAGACCTGTCATCGGCATCAGGACGGCTGCTGTGGTTCACTTCCTGATGTGATGACACTTAGCTCTTGTTAAGGAGAGGCAGGAACACGTTCGGTGGAAAAGGGCAAGATGAAGACCCTGCATATTCAATCCCAGGGTCACTTTGTTTGGGATTCCGGAGGATGCGGTGCTAAAACGTTATCGTCTCACTCCACAGGTCATCCTTGACCTCATACCTGAATTGAGGGATGAGCTAGACCCCAGTGTCAATCTAGGGACCACTATCCCTGCATGTGAGAAAGTGCTATGTTCTCTACACTACTTAGTCTCTGGTTACTTTCAGACCACAGTTGGAATGTCAAGAGGGATAGTTCAATTCATCTTTTCCAGAGTGCTAGGCACATTTCTGGATGTTATGCTGAAAAGGGCAGGCCAATACATATAATTTCCTAAGGATACTAGCATAACTGATGCTGGCTGAGGCTTTTCCAAACAGCTTTGTTTCATGCTGAGTGACCTCAGCCGTAAGGACTCTCAGCTCTTTCTCAGAAAACTTTTCTTGTTTTTTCCATGCGCCAAGAGGACTTTACTGCCCTTTCTATGACATATTTTATTTTGGTTTGTATTTTCATGCTCCACAAATGTCATACAGCGCCATTTCCTCTCTGTACTCCTAACTCTGTCACCTCTGTGCTGCAAGTGCAGCCGCTAAGTAGACCGATGTGCTCATTGAGACCCTCATTATCATAATTGTGGATCATTATTTGTGCTTGTTGAGTAATTTGCATTGCTCCTAAGCTTACATGATGCGCAGTTCAAAATAATTGCATGGCCGCAATGCAATAAACATTTTGCATCTGCAATTATTTGCACTGTGCCTATACTTACATTTACCCCTAAGTAGATTGTAACTATGCATTTACAAGTATACATGTATTTACTGTATAACTACTATCTAAATACACAGTAATTAGTAAAGTGTTACCATAACCATTATTATCTGTTCATTCCAGAGAAAGGTCTGTTTTTGTAATAACCGACTGGCCAACAAATTTGAGAAAGTGTAGGGAAACTTTTTGGCTAATACCTTCTCCAGAGTACTGAATTTTGTTTTTGTATTATTAAATCCCTCTGTCTGTGTTGTATGCAACTATATGTGATCACAGGATCTGTCATGTGAACCACACGACCTAAAGTATATAATCTGTATGAGAGTTGTGTGCAAAAAATCAGCAGCAATCTGGAAGACTGAAGCATCTCTGTGATCAAGGAACATAACAGTAAATAGGTGTCCATGCAATCCACTGCTTTGACCATCAAGACTAGTGTCACCATATGGTTCTATGTTCACTGGACAGTTTGGGACATTTCAGGCTTTTTAACTTGAATCACAATCCATTCTGGTACCAGAATGTATTGCAGTGGACTGTCCAAATGTCCAAACTAAGACTCCTGTGGGTTCCTGGAATTTCAATGTTTGTAGAAACCACCACCTTCAACAATGGGCAAGACACATGTGTTTCCACTCAAACAATACGCCAGGAGCTATGTGGTTCTACCCACTGTGAAGGCCATTATGTGTGGGGCAATTAGACTGAAAGTATGTCTTTTTTCATGCTGTGTTGTGCAGTATTGGATTTACAGCCTGTTTCCATTCCATTGTATCATAACTTTACAGCCTTATTAAAAGACTCTAATGTGATAATAACAGGGTTCAGTAGGAAACAATATTGGTTCCAAATAACTGCATACACAACACTAAAACATATGAACTAATAAGACTGCAGTAATTTGGAATATGTTTCTTGACTATTACAAAACAGTTCTGTCACTGTTGAACCTGTAATTCTTAACTGTAAATGATTCTGAATGGATCAGTATTTGTGGTCAGTTTGTGTAGTGGGAGAATTATATTGTAGTTATCCTGTAGAGTAGCCCCTACAGAGCTGCGTGATTACTTTTAGGCATGACTGGTCACACTGTTAGCTTTAGTTTGTGTTATGGGGTAAAAAGAAGGGGGAAGGGGGCGATATATTTTTGTTAAATATTCCCCAAATTAGACAACTACCAATTCACACGTACCCAAACCATTGAGCATCCAACTTACATCCTAGTTGCTTTTTATTAATTGAATTGTGAAATATTTCTCCTGCCAGAATGAATCCCTGTATAGATATTATTGCATGACTGCTAATAATCCCTATGAAGGATGGAAATGTATTGGTAATCATATAGTGCAAATATACATAACTTTTGCTTTACTACCTGTCACATTTAGGAACCTGGCAGCCGGTTTATATTGCTTCTGGTAAATGATTAAACACAGTTCATAAATGCTGCTGATGGTCAGCATCTTGTAAATCACTAGCCTAGTATGTAAAATACATTATTTATATGTACATGACGTTTATGTTAAATAGCTGCTCTAAATAATATAATATATATTATATAATATATTATATGCCTATAACATAATATATATGGATATAAAAATATTCTAAATATATATTAATTTTATGTTTCTACAAAAGAAAACTTCTGACGTATTTTATAAATCCAATTAAAAGTACCTTATGTACATCTTTTGGTTTAATCTATTTCTGACAGGCTACAGAATATGTTCTTGACTGACGTTGCTAAGGTAGCTACTGTAGATCTGTTTCCATTGGGGTTCATGTTAGTTAACTAAGGGATTGTATTATCAGATATTTATTTATGTTTGTACACAAGACAGCACACTGAGGAGATTTATAAGTGGAACATTTGTATTGTATTTTAAGAGCATGAACAAAATGTTACACTTCATGAGTGTGCGTGTGTATGTATGTGTTTGTGTGTGTGTGCCCGTGTGAGTGTATGTGTGTGTGTGAGCGTGTGTGAGCGTGTGTGTACGTGCGAGTGCGTGTGTGTGTGTGTGTGTGTGTGTGTGTGGGGGGGGGGGGGGGGGGGGGGGGGGATGGACTTGTTGAAAATTCAAACAACATGTAGCATCATGTTATTCAACTTTAGAGAGACAACCTAATAAAATTATACTGGCACACAATCAGAAAATTATTCAAAAATACAACCGATTTTGTCACTTGTTTGATAAATGCTGTATGTATTTAATAGAATCCTATGATCTAACCTATATTGCATTTTTAAAAATTACTGGTAAAACAAACATTAGATGGTTTCCATAAAATATAAAATACTGATAACACCGTGTAACAATTTTTTTTTTTTTTTTTTTTTTTGTTCCTGGGTACTAAGTGTTATTTCCTAATTGCTTATGCCTCAAAAGTATAGAAAATAGCTATTATTCCCCACAAACTTTGCTTTTGTGACCAGGACAGTGATATTTCAAAATATCACTATTTCCAATGGGAAAACAGGCAAATGTGTGTCTTTTTGTTCACATAAAGTGAGAAAAAAACAACATATGAATCCAAATTAACATGTATTTATACTAAAGTAATACAAAAATGACTACAAAAGATTCAGAAATTAGTAGTTTTTCGAGATTTACGATTATACTGACTTTATGTGAATGAAAAGACACCCATTTGCCCGTTTTCCCATTGGAAATAGTGATATTTTGAAATATCACTGTCCTGGTCACAAAAGCAAAGTCTGTGGGGAATAATAGCCATTGTCTATACTTTTGAGGCATAAGCAATTAGGAAATAACACTTACTACCCAGGAACAAAAATTGTGTTACATAGTGTAGTCAACTTTTACAAGATCTTTGACCATAACAAGGCATAAGTGGAGCTTTTATATTAGCAGGGAGGTGTCAAGCACCATGCAAACCAAAATCACATGGTTGACATAAACGAAAGCACACGCTATGCACTGTTACATGGCATAAGCAGCTTTCTTACATTATTATTATTATTATTATTATTATTATTATTATTATTATTATTATTATTATTATTATTATTATTATTTCAAGAACAAGCACATCTTTATGAATTATGTTAATGTTTTTGTATTCCCCTTTGTATATCCAAAACAAATGTCATATGTCATTAATTAACCTTTAGTAGTATAGAGAATGAAACATGGAAAAAGGCAATCATGAGTGAATGGCTTTTTAAAAATTACGTTCAAATGGAGTTTAGCAAGCATATTTAGGAATCGAACAATACTTCTGACATGAATTGTACAGGTGCAAAAATAATGTTCTATGGAAATGTGCCTCTGTGTTCTTTTGACATGTACCAGTTCTTCAGTGATGAAAGGAAGAACATTTCTTGACATGTACCTTGATGGAAATGATTCAATATTACAGGGAACAGAAAGTTGCACTGGCAGGAACTTGCTGTGGGAATACATTAGTTAGCAGTAGTTAAATATCCAACATGTGGTCCAATCACAAACTCCTATTCTGTGACTACTTACTGTCAACTTCAGAAGCCTGAGAGCTCTCACTTGGAGAAATGACTGATTGCTGACCATTCTACTGTAATAGTTTGTCAAAACCTGAATAATGAAAAGCTTTGTGTGTGTGTGTGTGTGTGTGTGTGTGTGTGTGTGTGTGTGTGTGTGTGTGTGTGTTCAATCCTAAACTAGTTGTTTGACAGCCACAGGGATCCAGACTCAAGGATGCAGTGTACTAAGTGATGCAACACACTGTTACATCTTGCTGAGGGAGTGCTTCTCCATCAAAAGAACCACAACCAGGAGCCAAAGAAGCACTCTGCAAAAGCAACATGCAGGTGCAGTGGTTATGACACTCACACTGTTAAGACACGTGATTCAGCCTCTGCCCTGTTAAACAAGCAAGAAACAATTTAAATACAACTTTCACTACGGACTGTCTATCTGTCAGATCTTGTCAGATTCCAGAGAGATTTTTTTTTTAAGCTTTTAGTTTTCCATAAACTGAGTCATAAAGATCTTTGCCCTGAACAATGTAACTGTAGTACAGGTGGATGGAACTGCCAATGCTCGTGGCAAGTTGGATCTGGCAATCATCAAGCCCATAGCGAGCTCTAATGAAGGAACATGACCTCATTTGTAAGAAATGGTGTGTAAATTGAAGAACTATGAAAACCAGAGCCAGGTCACATGAAAACTCAAGCCATTTTGCTACAGGGGAGATTGAGTTTAGACTGAGAATTACCTCCATTGCCAATTGCAAGTATAGTATATTAAAAGTTGTCAAGGAAAAGTTTTGAGTTGTATTGTTTATTTAAAGGTGAAGGTTTGTGTGTGTATGTATCTGTGTGTTTTATCATGCTGTCAACAAGCTTCACCATACTGCTACCATGGCAATGCTATACCATGCTTTACTAATCTTACTCACTTTGGAAAATTGTACACTACAAGAAACTGTTATAAGGAAATTGTTGGAAGTAATCTAGTGAACATTTACTGAAGAGTAAACTCTAGCTATTCTAAACCTGTAAGGACTGGTTAGGAGAGTAATTTAGTACTGATTGTAATCTGAACCTTATCAGAAATGCCTTGTCTTTTCATTGTTTTAGGTTTTTAATACACTCCCAACTTATAATTGTATCACAAAATCTGTTTTACACCAGCATGTGATAGCAAAGATCGATAGCTGCTTGTGGCAGGAAACGGCGTTGTGGTGACTCAGACCAGAAGAAGGAAGCACAACACAAAGGTATCTGCAGTTTACAAAAGACTCGGCATGCGCTGTTTATTAAATAACACAAATAAATAAAATAATTAAACAAAAATAACACTGTGTTACACACCGGAAGAGGGTCTGGAGTAATCCATGGGGGTGGCCATGGTGGGAGGTCCTCCTCCCCCCATGTCTTCCTGGCTGGTAACTCCCTCTTCCGGAGCTCCAGCCGAACTGTAGCAGGGGGAACTGGTCTCCTGACCTCCCCCCCTTCTTCATGGCCGACAGCTCCCTGTTGAGGTGCTCCGGCCACTGTACATCCTGCCGCGAAAGTGCAGCTGGGGGAACTGGTCTCCTGACCTCCCCCCCCTTCTTTGTAGCCAGCCGCCCCCTTTTCTGAGGCGCTGGCCCCGGTGCTTCCTGCGGTCCTGCAGGAATAGTACCGGATCCAGGCAGCGCAAGCCAGGCAGTGGCCCCAGGTGAAGCAGTGCCGGTAGTGGCCCCAGGCAAAGCAGAGCCGGCAGCAGCCCCAGGCGAAGCAGAGGAGAGACAGGCAACCCCAGGCGAAGCGGGATCTTCGGCGACCCCAGGCGAAGTGGAGGAGAGACAGGCAACCCCAGGCGAAGCAAAGGAGAGACAGGCAACCCCAGGTGAAGCGGGATCTTCGGCGACCCCAGGCGAAGTGGAGGAGAGACAGGCAACCCCAGGTGAAGCAAAGGAGAGATAGCAACCCCAGATGATGCAGAGCGATAGGCAGCACCAGGCAATGAGGACATGGCTTCCTTGGGCGGTGCGAGGTAGGCCAGCAGCGAACCTTCAGGAGGCGACGGCGGGAGGAGAACCAGGCCTAGTTGTGGTGTGGGGTTTGGCCCTTTTCGCAGCCACTGTGGCCGGGAGCTTTTCCCTCTTGCTCCCCTCAGCAACCTATGCAGGGGCTGTGGAGGTCCAGCAGCATCCTACCTGGTCCCTCCAATGCTGAAGGGAGAAGCAGCTCCTGCTTCTCTCACTCTAGTGGGGTTGGAGACAGAGGCAGCTCCTGCTGCTCCTCTCCTGGTGGTGGTGGAGAAAAAGGCAGCTCTTGCTTCTCTGCTCCTGGTGGTGGTGGAAAAAGAGGCAGCTCCTTCTGCTCTGCTCCTGGTGGTGGTGGAGACAGAGACAGTTCCTGCTGCTCCTCTCCTGGTGGTGGTGGAGACAGAGGCAGCTCCTGCTGCTCTGCTGCTGGTGGTGGTGGAGACAGAGGCAGCTCCTGCTGCTCCTCTCCTGGCGGTGGTGGAGGCAGAGGCAGCTCCTGCTGCTCTTCTCCTGGCGGTGGTGGAGACAGAGGCAGATCCTGCTGCTCTACTCCTGGCGAAGGCAGCCGGGGCCCCTCCCCTTCTGGCAGCGAAGGCGACCAGGGCTCCTCCCCTTCTGGCAGAGAAGGTGACTGGGGCTTCTCCCCTTCTGGCTGCAGTGGGCAAATCAGCAGGCATACTTCCTCCGCTGGTGGGAGCGGCACATAGTCATCCTACGGTGGTGGAGGTGCCACCAGCAGGTATTCTCCCACTGCTGGTGGAGGTGGGAGCAACAAGCAGTCCTCCCATGGAGGTGGAGATGCCACCAGCAGGTATTCTCCCTCTACTGGTGGAGGTGGGAGTGACAAGCAGTCCTCCCATTGAGGTGGAACCAGCAGGCATTCTCCCTCTGCTGGTGGGTACCTGGGCTGTGGACGCACTGACTCCCCCTCCTGGTCTGTGGACGCACCGTCTTCCCCCCTCTTGGGCTGTGGACAATCGGGTTCCTCCAACTCCGGCGCAGGACGATCTGGCTCCTCCCACTCAGGCTGTAGTGGGGGTGGGCACAGCAGGAGTTCCTCTGGTGGGAGGGGACAGTTCCCTGGGAAATGTCTTCACTCCCCACAGATGTAGCAGAAATAAAGCACTCCCATGCTGCGGAGGAGGACTTCCCAGCCAACCTCCTCCTCTTCCTGAGGTGGAGGGTGGTAGCAGTCAGGTGATACGTGGCCGACCTCGCCAACTTTAAAACACCACTCCTCCCCCCTCAAGCATGTCAGGCAGACTTGCTGCGGCTGTTGGTTCTTCCAGCTCCTCCTTTTCCCTTTTCTTCCTCCCATCCTTCCTCACTCCAAAAAATGATAAAAAAAAAACCAAAATTGCAGTATCCTTGCTGAAGTACCTCTTCTGGCCTGAGTCCAGGAGGCGCTGGTGATCCTACGCTGGACACCACGTGTGGCAGGAAATGACGTTGCGGTGACTCAGACCAGAAGAAGGAAGCACAACACAAAGGTATCTGCAGTTTACAAAAGACTCGGCATGCGCTGTTTATTAAATAACAAAAATAAATAAAGGGATTAAACAAAAATAACACTGTGTTCACAGAGCAAAATAAACATTCAAACAACAACAAATCACAAACACAAAATAAACTACACACACAGGTCAGGCTGGGCAGATTGCTGTCACTGATCCTGTATTTTATATTTCTCTCCTCGATCGCTCTTGTTCCGCCTCTGAACACCCCACCACAGCATGGAGAGCTGCAGGCTTTTTATACAGGTGACCATCTCCCAATTAGCAATAAATTAATCACTTAATTCAATTAAGATGGCCACCTTTTGCACAGGTTTTAATTATTAACGTTGATGGGCTTCCCATCCACACTACACAAACAAAATACTGCCCCATCGTCATTTATAATAAATACATTTTTAAAACAATAACAAAACAAAAATGCACGGCTGCACCGTCATATATATAAATACAAAATAAACACAATAAACAAATACAATAAATAAATCATAATACATAAATAACACAGGGACAGAGGGAGAGACCCCGTTCTAAAAATAAACAAACAAAATATATTTAAGAAGGGCTTTCCTAACGGCCTGCTACACTGCTATTGATACCAATTTATTAGAATAAATGATTAAATGTAATTTCGGCCTACCTTGGTCTAGATTTGCTAGAGTGCATTGTATTTAATTTTATGCACAACATTTTCATCTTTGTTTCCTTGTTGCTAACAAATACAAATGTCCTGTTTACTGCTTAACATGTTTCCCTGCAATTTTGCTGGCCGCAACTTCAGACGAAAGGCAAAGTGCTAGTTTAGAAATAACATCTTCTGCTTTTGTAAAGATTAATATCAGAACAATTTTCTGGCTCATTTACAGTAGTGTTAAATTTTTTGTTTTGTTTTTATTTCTTGTTGTGACTTGGCACTCAGCTCTATAAACGGTAACATTGCCATCAAATCCCTGCAGTGTTTTTAGTCTTGCTCCCCCTCTTTGTTACCTCTCAGATTGAACTGCAATACATCTTTAATTACCAGAACATGTGAGTTTGTTTGCGAATATGACATAAACACTGAAATGTGTCTCCCGGGATCTGGTGATATGGGTGGCTTATGTAGTATTCATCATTTGTTCTCCCTTGTTCACACTTAAAAACCTCATTTGGAGTTGTGAAACATTTGGCAAACTCTGCGTCTGCTGCACCTGAGATGCAAACAGGTGCCATTTTCTCATATCAAAATCATAAACCAATGTCATCTGGTTTCATTAGCAGATTACAACAATAACTAAGGTGCCATGACTATGGGGCTATGACATGCAGCTCTGTTACATCGTGGGCGTCATATATCTGTAATGGGTGCACATTTGTTTTATTATTATTACAATGCATTAGAACATTGGAAATCTCATTGTTCCAGAGGGGGAGAAATTACAAGTACATACACCAAGCGCACACACCTAGTGGCCATCTTTATACAGTCCTCATTACTGAAATCCCTCTTTGCTCAGGCTTATTCAAAGACTTTTCCAAAGCATGCAAAATATCCACAAGTACCGAAACAGTAATATATGAGGATAAAATAAGGATACAAAATTTGAATTCAGAGGGTACGACATAGTCCTTTAAGTCTAAATGAAGTTTAAATCTACTGGTGGGAGTTCTCCTTTTCTTATCATTACCTGATTGGAGTGGAGCTATGTGGCCAGTGGTGATGCTGATTGGGTGCATGTGGTGCAAGTCCATGTTAAACTCTCCTTCTCAGCTGAGTTTCTATTGAACATGCATTCACATGAGCTAATTATAATTACCACCCATAGGCTACTTTACTTCCAGTCTGTCACTGACTTGGAAATGGATGTAGGAGCCTGAATTATTGTACTATGTAGAGTCAGATAAGATTATGCAAATCATTGGGAAACTAAAGGTTCTTCCAAAATGCTATTTGTCCATGGATAAGAAATGTAATAGGCACAAGTGAAGGGCAGAAGTGGGGTGTACATTATAGGTAGAAATAATATATGCATTTTATAGAGGACTACATAAGTGGTCTTAAATGATGTCAAAAGTAATTTCAGTCCCTCAACCACATGAAGCATCCTGGTAACCTGTTATAATACGAGGGAGCCTGTAAAGATTCTCGATGAAGGGGGGTCTCGTTACAGAAGCCTGTCTCACTAACACATGGCTGGTAGCATCTGACAGCTAACAAATCTGTGTTAGCACAAAGGGAAGGGATCCAAGGCTTCCTGGCTTCCTATTTTTGTTTTAAACTGCATTCAATGAATCCATGATTTAGGCTGCAGGCATGAAAGTGCTACACATTAGTCTATAAGGCAATGTCTGCTGAGCTCCCTGGATCCACTCTGGACTTGATTAACTTCAGGGAGGTCAGACAGGGGCTGGAATGAATGTCTCAGTGGTGGTCACTTTATGATTGTGTTCTCCTAGACTTCGTTAGCATGTAACACACGTTTGACATGCTCTCACTGAGTTAAACAGTTTTATTGCCATGTACTATATTTGTCAAATGAAATAATAACTTGCAAAACCTGGTATTGGCTCTGCTAAAGCAGGCAGCTTGGTTTCCTTGTAATGTATCACTCAAAATCCACAAAATGTATATAAATTATAGATAACAAGGTAAAAGAAACTAAAAAGTTTCAACTAGGCCTTTTACACTGACAAAGGCACAAGCCTCAATGTTTGTCTACTTAACTCCTTTTAAGTTTTATCTTCCTTGTTATATAACTTGTCACCAAACTGGTCAAACATAGGCGTGCATGTTTTTAATCCTAATGTACTGTGCAGTATTGTAATTGCATGTTCATATTCATGATGCTCTTTAATTATATTTAGGCTGTGAGGAGGGGCTCTCCCAGTCAAATAAGTAAATTAATAAGGTATGGAATTTAAAATGTTTGGATATTGTGATCTACTGTATATATATAGATTTGGGATGCTTTAGTTAATTTACAGTATCACAAGACTATTATTTGAATATCATTCTAAGGTAACAGTTTATATTGTGTTTCTAATTACTGTGTAGTTACATAGTAAATAAATGTGTACTTACACTTAATTACAGTGTTATTATGCATAGTGAGCATGTACTTAAAGTGTACATTTTATTCACCATATATGTAAGTACATAACTGTATCAGGAAAAGGTTAGGGTTAGGTTCAGAGTTATTGTTATGGGAGTGAGGGTTAGGTTCAGAGTTATTGTTATGGGAATGAGGGTTAGGGTTAAGTTCAGAGTTATTGTTATGGGAGTGAGGGTTAGGGTCAGGTTCAGAGTTATTGTTATGGGAGTGAGGGTTAGGTTCAGAGTTATTGTTATGGGAGTGAGGGTTAGGGTTAGGTTCAGACTTATTGTTATGAGAGTGGGGGTTAGGGTTAGGTTCAGAGTTATTGTTATGGGAGTGAGGATTAGGGTTAGGTTCAGAGTTATTGTTATGGGAGTTAGACGATTATTCCTCGGTTTCAATGCACAGTTGTAGACTGAAATGTTCACAGAAAGTGAAACCAGTGGAGAAACGGAGAGGATTCTTTTCAAGCTGCACTGTTCCTGATGCTGACAGAGATTTCATGTAAAATTATAACTTAGAAATTCAAGTTAATGCAATTCTTACAAACATTTGTGGTTGTATGCGCTTGATTGTTAAAAAAAAAAAAAAAAGTTTAAATCAAACAACAAAGCAAATTAAAATGGATGTGGTAATTGTTTCTTGGTAACAGTGTTTTAAAATAGTATCCAAAGTACGTCATACAGTTGATGACAGGGTTACCAACAGCTATCAGGAGAATAGGAAACTCCACCCATTAATCTCATTCGTTATCAGTTTAACCAGTTAAATAGGTCTCTCTGCCCTCAAACCCCTGTTATTTCTTTATTTGGTCCTCCTCCTCCCTGCCTCCACCCTGCAGCGTGCCTTGTCTAGGTGGAAGGTAGGCCCAAGTGCCACTTGTCCTGCCCGCTGGATTCATTCATCTCGGCCAGCATAGAGGCGGTTATCGAGTTCCAATGGATAACGCCATGGGCCAAATTGTAATGTGAATATATTATGTATCTGTCGGCTATCATGTTCATCTCGAGCATAACTGTTTGCCAATTGTTGATGTGCCATCAGGCATGTCTTTAATACCAATAGACTGTTTTTACTACTAAGTGGATGTCTTCTTTCTGAAATACAGGGTTTCTGAACTATTCACAGAACAAAACTGTACATGGAGTTAATAGTAGCAGAGCTGAAGTACTAGTGATTTGTTTGAAGTTTGTGAAGCATGATGTTTTGAGGTCTGCACACCCCTATGTGAAACCACCTTATTCTGTTTGCTTGGATCCTTATGATCATCACCGCAAAACTCCACTGAATCTAAATCTCTATAAAACCAAAATTCTAAATTGTCAATAAGTTGGGAATTCAAAGTGAAACTCAATGTCTTATATTTATTAACCCTTTTTACTTAAGAGTACAATTTTCACCATCTTTGCAAAAAGTAAATCTGATAATGCTACAAAACAAATGAGAAGGCATGCTTAACTGTGCTTAAATGTGCATACTTAACTGACCGTGCTAACTGAGATTCGCACTAGTTTTGTATTAGCATAAGCTACTGAAGTGTTTTCCTTTAAACAGAAAATGCATAAATTGTACCCTAGAGTACATTACATAAACAAGCACAAAATGATACTTTTACCCTTTTCTGCTGACAATGTGTCATTAAACCTATTTGTCTAATTGCGTTTCTTTAACAGATGCATAATTTCAGAATTTTTATATATATATATATATATATATATATATATATATATATATATATATATATATATATATATATATATATATATAATGCAAAAGTATTCAGACCCCTGACCAATATTCTCATATTACTGAATTACAAATGGTACATTGAAATTTCGTTCTGTTTGATATTTTATTTTAAAACACTTAAATTCAAAATCAATTATTGTAAGGTGACATTGGTTTTATGTTGGTTTTATGGAAATATTTTTAAGAAAAATAAGATTGAGATCAAGACTTTGACTGGGCCACTGTAGGACATTCACCTTTTTGTTCTTGAGCCACTCCAATGTTGCTTTGGCCTTGTGCTTGGGATCATTGTCCAGCTGAAAGGTGAATTTCCTCCCAAGCTTCAGTTTTTTAGTGGACTGAAACAGATTCTCTTGCAGTATTTTCCTGTATTTTGTTCCATCCATTCTTCCTTCAATTGTAACAAGATGCCCAGTCCCTGCTGATGAGAAGCATCCCCACAGCATGATGCTGCCACCACCATACTTCACTGTAGGGATGGTGTGTCTTGAGGCATGAGCAGTGTTAGGTTTGCGCCACACATAGCGCTTTGAGTTTTGGCCAAAAAGCTCTATCTTGGTCTCATCTGACCACAAAACCTTTTCCCACATCGCAGCTGGGTCACTCTCATGCTTTCTGGCAAACTCCAGACGTGCTTTCAGATGGTACTTTTTGAGTAACGGCTTCTTTCTTGCCACCCTCCCATACAGGCCAGTGTTATGCAGAGCTCTTGATATGGTTGACTGGTACACCATTACTCCACTCCCAGCCATTGAACTCTGTAGCTCCTTCAAAGTGATTGTTGGTCTCTCTGTGGCTTCTCTCACAAGTCTCTTGCTTGTTTGAGCGCTGAGTTTCGAGATACGGCCTTTTCTTGGCAGTGTCTGGGTGGTGTGATGCAGCTTCCATTTCCAGATTATTGATCCAACTGTGCTCACTGGGATATCCAAACACTTGGATATTATTTTGTACCCTTTCCCTAATCTATGCATTTGTATTACTTTATCTTTAACTTCTGTAGAATGCTCTTTGGTCTTCATTTTCTTTCAGATTCACAGCCTTACCAATGATTCTTCAACAGTGGGGTTTTTATCCAGAAAATGTGACAAGGGCAATTTCTTTCATCGGTGCAAACTGGGAGCTTCCACAGCACAGGGGTTGAATACTTATGCAAGCAAGATATTTCAGTTTTTTATTTTTTTTAAAAATATTTCCCAACATAAAACCAATGTCACCTTACAATAATTGATTTTGAGTTTAAGTGTTTTAAAACAAAATATCGAACAGAACGAAATTTCAATGTACCATTTGTAATTCAGTAATATGAGAGAAATGATCAGGGGTCTGAATACTTTTGCAAGCCACTGTATATATATATATATATATATATATATATATATATATATATATATATATATATATATATATATATATATATATATATATAAACCTGTTGAAGAGCTTTATGAATCTAGCTCCTGGTACAGTGAATCTGTGGAGTATGTACAAGCTCCAAAAATACGAATACTGCCTGGACACTTTATTAAGATCTATACCTTATATGGTTTTGGATCACTTTTTGCCCTTAGCATTAATTGTGTTATCAACCGTTATTCTCAGTTTATGTGAATAGAAACACAGAAGCTCTTTCAGTTTGTGTGGGAGGTAATATTCAAGCTGCATAATATTCAAGCTGCAAACTTATCAAGTCTCCTGTGAAAGGCAGGAATGTTGGAGGCCCTGAAAAACAAGTGAACACAACACAAGGAGCTCTATACAGACAGTGGCACAATCACAGGACAATAAAAAAAAAGCTCTGCATTGTTACTGCCCACTCAATATCTGCCCGTTGGCATTCTCTCAGTTCTTCAGGACTTTTGTATATTGCCAGATTTCACAAAATAGTCTCATATCCAGCAAGATTGAAATAACGAGAACTGAAACAAAAACATATAGTTAACATAAAATTCATTAAAGACAATAAATAAGGTTTTGACATGGATATCCGGACTACAGTAGATTCAACTCACAATGCCAGTTATGTTTATATTTTGTGGCATTATACAATCTGAAGAATAAAAGAGGGAGTTGTTAGTGAAAACAGACCTTGTTTACTGCCTTTATACTGCTCTGAGCTTTACAGTGTTCAGATTTGCACAAAAAGCACCATAGCAATGTTTTTATCACAGCTGTGAGAAATGAGGTCACACAAGAAGGTTTAGATTCTGAACTGGTCTTGTAGAGCACCCCTACTTCAAATCATGTTGGGAATTTGTTGGGAGATTTGTTCTTCATGTTCTACATTTAAAGCTGAACTAATTGACACTAATGACATCAACTATTTTTTGCTGTTGTATTTAGGTTGTATTCCTATCTCCCACTGGCCACCTGGAGATACAGACAACAGCAGCATGGGCACTGGGAAAAGAGGATCAATACCAATCAGTGACCATACCGTATCTCATAGCAACCAAAGCACCAGTGTCAAGCTGTAACAAATGCAACAGGCAGCCACACCAGGCACTAATTTATAGGAAGGCTTTCATTTACCCATGAGGATTCTACAGTTTGTTTATTTCAGTGGCACATGTACTTTTGATAAACTTCAGCAACCTATGTAAAAAGAAAGACTGAGTTATGAAGTGTTGCAGAATTATTTGTGAAAAAAAAGGTTGCAACCTAGGGCATGAAAACTAACAAAATGAACTGCCAGGAAAAAAAAAAATACAGTATTTTTTTCACATATTTGAGTTATGAATATAATTAAAATAATTCATTAGGTAAGGTTCAAAGAAGTCATGAAGTTTTCAGTTTTAACATGACTACATTTTAACATGCTGGTTTTGTTCACACATTCTGGAATCGTCGATAATATATGCAACAATTGAACCAAGGAAAGGCTGGTTTAAGGCTTTTTATATTAGTGTGAATTAATTTCCTTATTTTTACCTCCAGAGCGCTCATTCATGAGACTGCTAATGCCACAACATGCCCCCTAAATACTGTACATGACTAAACAAATAAAATAACAAGGTGAGCTTTCTAAGCATTTTAAAAGGATCACCGTGCTTTGATAAACCTGGACTGGAACATCCCGAGCAGTATAGTATTACTGCTTTATAAAATGTGAAGCAACTAGCCTGGCTTTGTCTACAAAAACACAAAGGAAGCAACACAGATGGACATCTTTGTTTTAGTGCTACATCTTCCTCACACTAGCTCAGGAGAACCGAAGGTCAGTGACCAAACCAATTGCCTCTTTACAAGTAAGAGCTCTACAGTGGATGTCAGCCAGCTGCAGGACACCTGGAGGATGAAAATCAGCCCTGCAGGTGTCCACTTCATCTCACCAGGACTCAGTTACTGTTTCTGCTCTTTATATATATTATATATTAACGCAGGCAGGCTCATCACACAGTGCAAAGTATTACACACACAGGTGGAGGGTGGGGGCAAACCTGGGACCTCTCGCTCTAAAGCGTAGCACCTGTACCGCTGTATAAAAGAGCCGGCTCTTTGCAAGGAGCGTCTATCGAGCTTATGTCTTTGTGTGAGATTAAGTCACCTAGCAGCCCTGCTGCTGCCTTCTCCCATGCACGCTACAATATATATATATATATATATATATATATATATATATATATATATATATATATATATAATATATAATATATATATATATATATAATATATATGTGAGCTTGGGCTCTGTTTTGGGTGGTAACCTGATGAAAGACCAGACAAGAGGCAGGAGTTGAAGTCTAAGTGAGGGTTTATTTACAGTGGCAAACAAAACACTTTCAAAGTCTTAACTGTTTCAGGTCCCTAGTCTTGACCGTTGGGCAAGGCTAGCCCCTACCCAACCCAAACACAAAACACCGCCTCAACACTCTGGGGCGTTAAGAGTTCATTCACTTGAAAGTCCTCTGGCCTGCAATTTCACTACTTGCCACCAGGAGGACTTTCTAGGTAAGTTTCCTTTGTTTAATTGTTGCAATTGTATAATCTGTCCTGCTTTCAGGTTTCACCGACGACCAAGGGTGCCCCCATCAGGTAAGTCCTGGTAAGGAGGATGAAGTAATACCAGCATTTATAAAGTAAAAGTGAAAAAGAACAAGGCTCGTTTTCCCGAACAGAGCCAACTCAAAATACCACGTATTCGTTCCAGCCAACAACTAAAAAAAAAAGTCTTGAAATTAACTGTGTTGACTCTCTATAAAACAGTCCAATACTTGTGGTTTTAATACGCTGTTATATACTGCAGGGATTTTCTGTCTCCACGTGTCCTGGTGATCCTTTTGAATAATACACAGTTCTTTTAACCCTGCACGAATTTCACAAAGCACTACTTGTTATAAAAGTATACAGTCTCTGGTGCCAGCGTTGTTTTACAAGCGGTTTATCTCTGAACTATACACTCCAAGTTCAAATGAACATGCTTTCCAAAATAATGTCAACACACTCCACACTCGTGTTATCGCAGGAATAAAACAATCTTTGGTTGCTGTTTTCACTCACAGCCCCAGCTTGAAAACATACGACACAGATCTCTTTTAAAAATCCAAACCCCACTCCCGTTTAGGATATTAAAAGTTTGTTTCAACTACCTTGCTGCATCGTAGCTGTTTTTCCGTGTCCATAGTTTGATTCACTGGTATCCACCACTGTATTCCGTTTATTCCTGGTCTGATGTCCTTTTGTAAACGAACCCCAGCCTCCTGGTCACGTTGTTTACTTTGTTATATATATATATATATATATATATATATATATATATATATATATATATATATATATATATATATATATACACAGTACTGTGCAAAAGTTTTAGGCAGGTGTGAAAAAATGCTGTAAAGTAAGAATGCTTTCAAAAATAGACATGTTAATAGATTATATTTATCAATTAACTAAATGCAAATCCATATTTGGTGTGACTACCCTTTGCCTTCAAAACAGCATCAATTCTTCTAGGTACACTTGCACAAAGTCAGGGATTTTGTAGGCATATAGTCAGGTGTATGATTAAACAATTATACCAAACAGGTGCTAATGATCATCAATTCAATATGTAGGTTGAAATACAATCATTAACTGCTGTGTAGGAGTAATAAAACTGGGTGAGGAACAGCCAAACTCAACTAACAAGGTGAGGTTGCTGAATACAGTTTACTGTCAAAAGACACCATGGCAAGACTGAGCAAAGCAACAAGACACAAGGTAGTTATACTGCATCAGCAAGGTCTCTCACTGTCAGAAATTTCAAGGCAGACAGGGGTTTCCAGATGTGCTGTCCAAGCTCTTTTGAAGAAGCACAAAGAAATGGGCAACGTTGAGGACCGTAGACGCAGTGGTCGGCCAAGGAAACTTACTGCAGCAGATGAAAGACACATCATGCCTACTTCCCTTTGCAATTGGAAGATGTCCAGTAATGCCATCAGTTCAGAATTGGCAGAAAACAGTGGGACCTTGGTACACCCATCTACTGTCCGGAGAAGTCTGGTCAAAAGTGGCCTTCATGGAAGACTTGTGGCCAAAAAGCCATACCTCCGACGTGGAAACAAGGCTAAGCAACTATGCATGAAAACACAGGAACTGGCGTGCAGAAAAATGGCAGCAGGTGCTCTGGAAAGATGAGTCAAAATTTGAAAAATTTGGCTGTAGCAGAAGGCAGTTTGTTTGCCGAAGGGCTGGAGAGCGGTACACGAATGAGTGTCTGCAGGCAACAGTGAAGCATGGTGGAGGTTCCTTGCAAGTTTGGGGCTGCATTTCTGCAAATGGAGATGGGAATTTGGTCAGAATTAATGGTCTCCTCAATGCTGAGAAGTACAGGCAGATACTTATACATCATGCAATACCATCAGGGAGGCATCTGATTGGCCCCAAATTTATTCTGCAGCATGACAACGACCCCAAACATACAACGAAAGTCATTAAGAACTATCTTCAGCGTAAAGAAGAACAAGGAGTCAGTATTACAGTATTTTTTCACACCTGCCTAAAACTTTTGCACAGTACTGTGTGTATATACATATATATATACACACACACACACACACACACACACACACACACACACACACACACACACACACACACACACACATATATATATATATATATATATATATATACACACACACACACACACACACACACACACACACACACACACACACACACACAGTTAGTTGACAAAAAATTGAAACACCTGGGTAAATGAGGGTCACTAAGTATATTGAAAGCAAGGGCTTTCACATAGTTAATTAAGCAAATAACATCCCTGCATGCTTAGGGTAATGTATAAAAATGCTGGGCAGGCCTGGTTACCTATAATTATGGCTAGAAGGGCAGCAAAAGGAGACCTCAGTGACTTTGAAAGAGGGTGATTGCCGGGGTGCGCTTGGCAGGAGCTTCAGTGACCAAGACAGCTCAACTTGTTGATGTTTCACGAGCAACAGTCCTTAAGGTGATGTCGGCATGGAACTCTGAGGGAAAGACATCATCAGCAAAGGGCAACAGTGGGCTTAAGCGCATACTCCAGAATCGTGATATCCGTGCATTAATACAAAGTGCAAGGCAAAACAGGCGAGCAACTGCAGATCAATTAACTGCGGGATACCATATTCGGGTTGCAGTGCACAAACTAGTCATCACACCTGGCAATGCATGTTTGCAAGTCCTGTGGTGCAAAGAGCACAGGCAATGGACTATCGAGCAGTGGAGAAATGTGATATGGTCAGATGAATCATCCTTCACCATGTTCTCGACAAATGGATGATTGCACGTGTGGCGCCAACCTAAAGAACTCTACAGCCCTGAGTGCTTGGTTCCTACATTGAAGGATTCTGGAGGTTCCGTAATGTTGTGGGCACATTTTCCTGGCATGGTCTGGGTGCACTCATTCCCTTAGAAGGCAAGGGCAATGCTAATAGCTACTTAATGTTACTGAGTGATCATCTTCACCCCATTTCTTTCCTGCCGGTGGGGGGGGGAACGTTTTCCAGGATGACAATGCCCCCATCCACAGAGAACGTATGGTCACCCAATGGTTTGATGAGCATGACACTGATGTTATCCATATGTAAAGGCCTTCTCAGTCACCATACTGTCTTGGCACTTTTAATGACCTGTCTCCCTTATTGTTCCTAAATGCAAATTATCGTATGATCCCTGCAGCACTATACATCTGGCATAGTTTACTAAGGCACTGTTGCGAATCAAGTCCACCCAGCAACGTTGCACTTGTACCCTGGTGGCAATGGGGAATTTAAAGCCATGCCAAATTTGAGCAGCATGACAGACATCAGGCACCTTCCGCTGGCACCACATGGTCCCCACAATCCTCATGTCGTGATTCTCACTCCTCCACCAGGGCATCTGCATGCTCTGTCTGCTCTGTGGTTGTGCTGGACTCTGTGAAAGGGAAGGATGGCTATGCAGCTTATTCCACGCATAGTCAATACACAAATATTTCTTTTTAAACAACTGGGTGACTAAATGGTTGATTTGATCCACCTCTACCCGACCAGGATATGTTACAACTAGATCATAGAGCATACATATTACAGTGTCAGGGGATGCATCTTGTTTTAGGGATAATCCCTGGATAACAGCCACAGACAGGAGCAATCCAGGAGGATTCCACAGCTCTGTGAATAAGCATCCATAATGACCACTCTCTCTGGTGACTGAACAGTTCACATTTTACCATACACCACTACATTCTTATGGAGTCTAACAGAATTTAAAGCTGCTGCTTCTGTCAATATACTTTAGAAATATCAATATAAGAACATAAGAAAGTTTACAAACGAGAGGAGGCCATTCGGCCCATCTTGCTCGTTTGGTTGTTAGTAGCTTATTGATCCCAAAATCTCATCAAGCAGCTTCTTGAAGGATCCCAGGGTGTCAGCTTCAACAACATTACTGGGGAGTTGATTCCAGACCCTCACAATTCTCTGTGTAAAAAAGTGTCTCCTATTTTCTGTTCTGAATGCCCCTTTTTCTAAACTCCATTTGTGACCCCTGGTCCTTGTTTCTTTTTTCAGGCTGAAAAAGTCCCTTGGGTCGACACTGTCAATACCTTTTAGAATTTTGAATGCTTGAATTAGGTCGCCACGTAGTCTTCTTTGTTCAAGACTGAACAGATTCAATTCTTTTAGCCTGTCTGCATATGACATGCCTTTTAAGCCCGGAATAATTCTGGTCGCTCTTCTTTGCACTCTTTCTAGAGCAGCAATATCTTTTTTATAGCGAGGTGACCAGAACTGCACACAATATTCAAGATGAGGTCTTACAAGTGCATTGTACAGTTTTAACATTACTTCCCTTGATTTAAATTCAACACTTTTCACAATGTATCCGAGCATCTTGTTAGCCTTTTTTATAGCTTCCCCACATTGTCTAGATGAAGACATTTCTGAGTCAACAAAAACTCCTAGGTCTTTTTCATAGATTCCTTCTCCAATTTCAATATCTCCCATATGATATTTATAATGTACATTTTTGCTTGCAGTACCTTACACTTTTCTCTATTAAATGTCATTTGCCATGTGTCTGCCCAGTTCTGAATCTTGTCTAGATCATTTTGAATGACCTTTGCTGCTGCAACAGTGTTTGCCACTCCTCCTACTTTTGTGTCGTCTGCAAATTTAACAAGTTTGCTTACTATACCAGAATCTAAATCATTAATGTAGATTAGGAATAGCAGAGGACCTAATACTGATCCCTGTGGTACACCGCTGGTTACCACACTCCATTCTGAGGTTTTTCCTCTAATCAGTACTTTCTGTTTTCTACATGTTAACCACTCCCTAATCCATGTACATGCGTTTCCTTGAATCCCAACTGCGTTCAGTTTGAGAATTAATCTTTTGTGCGGGACTTTGTCAAAAGCTTTCTGGAAATCTAAATAAACCATGTCATATGCTTTGCAATTATCCATTATCGATGTTGCATCCTCAAAAAAATCAAGCAAGTTAGTTAGGCACGATCTCCCTTTCCTAAAACCATGTTGACTGTCTCCCAGGACCCTGTTACCATATAGGTAATTTTCCATTTTGGATCTTATTATAGTTTCCATAAGTTTGCATATAATAGAAGTCAGGCTTACTGGTCTGTAGTTACCTGGTTCAGTTTTGTTTCCCTTTTTGTGGATCGGTATTACGTTTGCAATTTTCCAGTCTGTCGGTACCACCCCTGTGTCAAGAGACTGCTGCATGATCTTGGTTAGCGGTTTGTAAATTACTTCTTTCATTTCTTTGAGTACTACTGGGAGGATCTCATCCGGCCCAGGGGATTTGTTTATTTTAAGAGCTCCTAGTCCCTTTAACACTTCTGCCTCAGTTATGCTAAAGTTATTTAAAACTGGATAGGAACTGGATGACATGTGGGGCATGTTGTCAGTATCTTCCTTTGTAAAAACTTGTGAAAAGTAATCATTTAACATATTTGCTATTTTTTTTTCTTCCTCTACGATTTTGCCATTTGTATCTCTTAAACATTTAATCTCCTCTTTGAATGTTCTCTTGCTGTTGTAATATTGGAAAAACATTTTGGAATTGGTTTTAGCTCCCTTAGCAATGTTCATTTCTATTTCTCTCTTGGCCTTTCTAACTTCCTTTTTGACTTGCGTTTGCAGTTCTGTGTACTCTTTCTGCGTACTTTCTTTTTGGTCCTTTTTTAATGCTCTGTAAAGTGCCTTTTTTCGCTGAATATTTTTTTTAATTGATCTATTAAACCATTTTGGCAATTTAGTTTTACATTTAGATTTGTCTACTTTAGGGATATAATTGTTTTGCGCCTCTAGTACTACATTTTTGAAGAACAACCATCCTTCTTCTGTGGGTGTTTTCTCTATTTTACTCCAATCTACTTCTGTTAGTCTCTGTTTCATGCCTTCATAGTTTGCTTTTCTAAAATTGTAAACCTTAGCTTTAGTCTTTACTTTTGGGGTTTTAAAAAACACTTCAAATGAGACCATGTTGTGGTCTGAGTTTGCCAGTGGTTCTCTGACCTCTGTTTTAGTTATTCTATCTTCGTTATTTGAAAAGACTAAATCAAGGCATGCCTCCCCTCTAGTGGGTGCCTTCACAAATTGTGTTAGGAAGCAGTCATTTGTCATTTCCACCATTTCTATTTCATCCTTCGCGCTACGCACCGGGTTTTCCCATTTTATTTGGGGGAAGTTGAAATCCCCCATTAGTATGGCTTCTCCTTTGCTACACACATTTCTAATGTCATTGTATAACAGATTATTGTGCTCACCGTCTGAATCTGGCGGTCTATAGCATGCTCCTATTATTATGCCTTTTGAATTTTTGTCTGTTATTCTGACCCATATTGATTCGGTTTTATTTTCTTTGTCCAGGTTTAACACCTGGGCTTCAAGACTGTATCTTATGTATAGCGCTACCCCTCCTCCTCTTCTGTCCTGCCTGTCTTTCCTATACAGTGTATACCCACAAATATTATATTCGTCCCCATCACTCTCAGATAACCACGTTTCTGTAACACCTATCACATCATAGTTACCTGTTAGTGCAGTAGCTTCAAGTTCTAGAATTTTGTTTCTGATACTTCTAGCATTTAGATAAATACATTTAATGGTTGTCTTACCTGAGTTGTTGTTCTTGTTTTGATGCGGTCTCCCTTCTGTTTTTTTGTTGATTTCTCCCCCCTTCCTTTCTAGTTTAAATGCTTCCGAACCTGCTCGAGGATCTTATATAACATATAACATGAACATAAGAACATGAGAACATTTGTGAATGAGAGGAGGCCAATCAACCCACCGGTGCTCGTCCAGTTCCTACTGGCTGGTTAACAGTGCTAAGTCTGTATAGTATAGTGGTGGTAAGGATTAACTTTGTCCATTTCTTTTAACATTTAAAATATTTCAGCCAACTCAATCTTTGCTCTAGGCTAAATAAATGCAGTGCTCTCCCAACCTCTTTTTGTTACTCATTCATTAAACCCTGAGATTAGTCTGTTTGCTCTTTCTTGGACTCCACGGTCACAATAAACAAGCCTTTCTTTCAGATTAGACACATATTATAATGGTATGTAGTTGTAAAGTTGCGGTGGCTGAGGAGGGGATGTAGTGTTCAGCCACATGTGTCATCAAAACATGTGAAGCACACACTCCACACTGCCAGTTCACAGACCTGCATGGTACGACTCACCCTGCACACCACACAGCTGTGCTTTTACCAGGGGAGCCACTCAGGGACGTCTTGCTGCACATTTTGAATCATTTTACTTGCGCCTATTTTCAGTGAGACACTAGATCAAAAATACCCCCCGTGAAGGTACCTTGGTTACAGTATTTTTTTCTCTCTGCAGATATACTTGTCTGTCGCTCCTGCAATTCAATTTCCTCTGCACCCTCGTCTGTATGTATCAATTAGTAGAAGCTTTTATTGGTGAGTTGTGTGTTTTAAAAAATATATATATATATATAGGCTCCAGAGTACATTACCCCCCCCCCCCCCCCCCCCCCCCCCCCCACACACACACACACACACAAAGCACACACACACACACACACAGACATATAACTTTCTACCCTAAAGTAATGTACGGAAGCTTCTTTATTGCAAAGAAATATGCATCCTGTATGTTTTTGGCATGTATTGAACAAAACATGATACAAGTTTCGGTGCTTTAAAGTATGATCGAAAGTGGGCCACTGCTAATGAAGACAAAGTGATCAGTCAGTTCCTCTACATTGCAAAGTCAGCAAAATCTCACTCAACTCTGTCATTAGTGTATTTAATAAACTCCTGACTGTTTTTAGTTCATTCTGTGGACCAGTACTTAAATAATTATATAAATTATAAAAAGTATTTTTTGGTTCAAAAGTTACGAGGTGTATTCTAATTATTCCATGAGTTGCAATTGTTTCAATTCACACACTATTACATTTAAAGTACGGCATTAGAGGCACTTTCTATTGTAATGTTATAACTTGATTACACACATGCCTGACAGCCATGATAAGCTTTTTTAAAATAAAACTTTAGATAAGTTTGGGTGATTTAAAATGATCACATGTATACAAAGTGTTTTGTAGGTATAGTAAATACAGTACAATATAACTACAAAGCAGTGGGTTAATCTTTATGTGAGTGCTAGGGTATATTGAAAGAGTCATACAATAGGTATACTGAATATAATCAATGTGCAATAAACTATTGGGCTGTAATATTAACATGAACAGAAACACTTGTGCTCTTGCCACCCTAACATGGAGGTCTAATAGCAATCAATAGATACTTCCCGTTTATACATTACTATATATGTACAGCAGTTCCTGTTTGAATGAACAGTTGCAAGGGCACGCTTTTATACTGAGCACAGAAGCTGCTGTGGCGTCCTTTACAGAAACGTTTCGAAAATACCATTCTGATACCTTAATACTGTACCTACCACTGTATAACCCCAAACTAACCCTATCAGAAGCATAAGCAGACCACTGTATAATCATGCAGTGCACACAAACACACATACGTGCATTTTAAAAGTTTAAGAAACACGCTCATACAGTATCTCAAAGTCATAGACTAGATTGGCTGTAGGTGGGCCGCACATAGCGCTTGGATTCTGATTAGCTGCGACAATGCTGTGTGACTGAACAGGCTATAGAAATCCAATATACAGACTGCAGGGAGAGATTAATTTGGCATTCCATTTACATCTAGAGTAATAAATCAGATAATCTTGTGAAAACTACAGTGAATGAATGTTTTACAGAGTAGCATTGGTAGCAAAGGTCATGTGAACTCACACATGTTGTTCCCTATATCTGTCATTATAAATCAAGCTGTCTAGGGGCTTTCATTTGAGAAAACATGACTACCGGGTAAAGAGTTAAACAGAATATAGCAAAAGGAAATGAAATCCCTAGTCTCCCACCCATTCTCCCTCCCCGCCTGACCTTTCTACTGAAAAAAACAACAGCATTGTACTCAGCTAGTCATCCCAATAAACCTTTTACAAAACAAACCACAAACTGTAGGCAGTTTGAACAAGGGTGGCAACAAGGTTGCTTGCTTTTCACTAATGTCATTAATATTCATGGGTGCAATAAACAAAACCCCAGAAAACGATGGAATTGGTTTGCACAGATATATGGATACAAATTGCAGCAACAAATGACAGTAGGTGTAAAGAACAGTCATTACTCTGTGCTGTGTTAACACCTGTGTTCTTCACTGTGTGGCTCACCCTAATTAGCCCTCTACATACCATGGGGAATGCATGTGTAATATCTGACATTGGGAGCTTGACTTGGAGGAAGATGGCTTTTTCACTGCTTCATCTGCATCCTAAAGGGATACTTGATATCATCTGCAGCCAACGTCTATTTAATCTCTTCTATTTCATTTCACATTATGTGTGTTCTGTATGATGTGAATATTTGTATTGCAGGTTTCAGTGCGTAATGCTCCTCCTATAGGTTTCAGGGCACAGCGCAACACTAATATGCTTCCCCACATTATACAAGCAGAAGCAACAATAAAAATATGGAATACAGACCACAATAGGGTGTTGAACATGAGGCAAATGCAGATATATCTTTATACATGCAAAGCCACATGCCCACTTGTTGCTGTCCTATATATATATATATATATATATATATATATATATATATATATATATATATATATATATATATATATACACACACACACACACACACACACACACACACACACACACACACACACACACTGCTGTGCAAAAGCCTTAGACATGTTTGCATTTTTCTACCTTGATGCATTATGAGCATCAACAATTTACCCAAAACCTACTATTATAACAACCTTGATTTGCATAAAGAAGGAAAAAAATTGAGTGAAATAGCTCGCATCACTCGATTTTCAAGGTATGATATTCTAAATATAATCAACAAGTAGACAGAAACATCATTGGTAACTGACAAACCCAGGACTGGAAGACCCAAAAAGCTGTCTAACAAGGATGAGCAATACTTGAAGATAATATCCTTAAGGAATAGAAAGACGGTAAGCATTGAACTGACAACAGAACTTGCAGAAGGCATAGGTATCGTCTGTCCATCAACAGTCCAAAGCACCTTTGACCATTGTTCTGGAATTTTCACAGACAGCTGTTAGTGAACACCAGCAAGCTGACCTTACCTGCGTTTTATCGAGGGATGCTGCTTATTTGGATTACGATGGCAGTGAGGAAGACCTTTGAGTCGGTAGGGCTATATTGGATCCTAGAGGGGCCTTTAATTCACAATCCTACTCTGATATGTCCTATTTTATCTTTGTTGGTTTACATGGGGGTTACTAAGATTAGGAATTTAATAGATTTAGAAAATTGAGAGTGGAAGAGTGCAGATTCTCTGGCCTCTAAGTTGGGGGGTCAGATCAGTATGGTTTATCAGCTTGTTTTTAATGCAGCTGCAAGCGATATTAGCAGGGGCAGGTTTGAGGAAACTGACTGAGTTTCTTTCTGGGAATGCTACTCCAGAAGTAGAGCCTCCCATGTTCGAGTTGAAAGCGGGGCCAGCTGTAGATCAAAGCTGTGATGAACCAGGGCATCTCCCGTGCTTTGTGACTCTCTGGAGTTTTTGTTTCTGTTCTTCAGAGAAAAGGCATTTATATAGACTTTATATGAAAGTCACCAACTACAAAGCCCTTAGAGAAATGCCAGGATGGGTGTATAGGAAGCTATAGTTCCGGTTTGGAGGGCACTGTATAAGCCACCACTTCAGAAAAAAGTCGGGGATTTACAATGGAGAGTGCTCCACACTATCGTAGCTACACACTCCTTTATGGCGATTATTAAGCCAAGACAGTGTTTCATTGTTTTATGTACTGCCCCATTCTGCAGCCACTGTTTGGGCTTTTGGTAGATATTGTAGCATGCACGGGGGAAGGCAGCAGCAGGACTGGTAGGTGACGTAACCACATACAAAGATATCAGCCCGATTTATATACTTCTTGCAAAGGAGCTGGCTCTTTTGTACAGCAGTATCGGTGCTATGCTTCAGTGCGAGAGGTCCCTGGTTCTCGCCCGCCCTGTGTGTAGATTGCCTCGCCCTGTGTGATGTACCTGCCTGCGGGAACCGAGATCGCTACAATATGTTTAGGGGTTTTGAGATACAGTTTTGTGAAACTCTGTTTCTTTTTGGGGTGAGGTACTTCAAAAGGGCAAAGAATAAGTGCCAACGGGCAAATTTTGTAGAGGGGCATGCCAAACTAGCAATCATTAAAAGCAGAAAAAATAAAATAACTGATGTTCTGACAGGGTATGTGATTGCTGCCTTTAAAGTGATCATGGCATCCAGACTCAAGATGGAGCTTGATTATTATAAACTTACCCATCAGACTGAAGTGTTCCAGGAGTTGTGGGCAATAGAGGGGGTGGCGGGCTCTGTGGCGGAGGGGGAGCTGAGGATGGAAAGGTAGATATACATTTTTCTGTCTTTTTTTTTGAAAGGCTTGTATTGTCTATATATATATATACACACATATGTATGTATTTATTTATTAATGTAATTAAAAATAGTAATGTTTTAAGACGATTGTTGATTATGATTGTGAAATCTAATGTTTTATGTGATCACCAAATTTGATAATAAAGGTTATTTTAAAACTAAACTATCTATCTATCTATACTGTATATGCAGCATCAAACATAATATATTTAAGAATAAATCTGAAAATATATAGCCAATAGGGAATACGTATATTCAGCTCTTATAGGCTGAAAGTGATTGAGTGCTGATAAAAAGAGAACTGGATCCAATCCATTGAGTTTTTCATTGGTGCATTATATTAGTGTGTTACAATCTGTAAAAGCAAAAGTTACAACGTTTTATGTAAATGAAGTTCAAAAGGCGATTCTGGCACACTATTTGTGGCACATGCAATTCAGTTTTTAAGAATGATTTTCTGTAAATTAGTAGTATTTGTGTTTATTAATCCTTTATTAGAATTGTTTTTATTTATTTATTTACCAAGTCTCATGTCCTCTATAACACAACCAGACTTTAAGAACATTATGTTTCTGAAGTTGCTGAAATTACTGTATGGTCTACTGTAAACAGTGTTGACTAATAAGAACAGAGTTTTATTTTATTAAGTAAAAATGAATTTTTTACTTACCATATATCTCAAATAATATCTAACATTTCTGAATGCATTTTTATCCTCCTATGCATAGTAAAGGACAGTCTGAGACAGGCATTGCAATGTGCTTTAAATGGTCTGAGTGTGAATAGGGCTCCTATTGGGAAAATAAATGAACTTCCCTGTTCGTGATTGTTTTTGTTATAGTGTGCAGATCAGCTGGGGAAAACCCTGTTAAAATAGCTTGACAGTCACTGGGTTTATACTAGGCTTCTATTCCAGTCCCAATCAGGTTACAAATATTCCAAGCCTCTAAATACTATCTTCCTCTTCTGTTCCAGATTCTCAAACCTGCATATTACTTTGAGATCAGAAAAGCACATGAATGCTGAAGCTGTCCTACACCTTCTTGAAACATACAGCCTTTGATCTTTAATCTTTCTTAATATTTGACTACGCAAACCAGGCTACCCTGGCTAGCTGCTGCTTTTTACTGCACCATCTCATCATAATATTTTTGTGAGTTTGCCCACTTTATTGACTGTGTTCGCTGTTAGTTATTACGTTTAGAGTTTTCTGATTATGTGCCTGCACAGTATATGCACAGTATAGGAGTTCTAAATCATCAACAAGAAATACAGCGAGTTAACAGCAATACAAATGGCATCAACATTTATAGACATCACTTGTGGACATTAACAATTAACGTCATTTTCAATTTATTCAATGAGAGCTTGAGGATGTTCTTAGTGCTATGGGCTCATTCTGATCTTAATAATGTATCTTACAGTCGCAACACCAGAGCCATGTTGTCTGCAGTTCCTTTTTTTTAAAATACCCACATCAAAATATAGTCTGTATACATAACGTGTATACAGAGGGGTTAGATGAAGATGCCTCAGAATAAACAAATACATCTCATCAGTTAGTAAATCACTACTTAAAGAAGCTGTCTGGAGGTTAATGGAGTAACATGTACTTAGGCCCCGACCACAATAGGTTTGTCTCAGGGATCAGTTCTGGACCCTGCTGTTTCTTGTCTGTGTGAATGATGTGGCCTCTGCATGACAGTAACCGCAAGCTCTTGTATAGGCCTGTGACACACTGGTATTATACGTAAAACACAAGTGATTTTAACTTTCCAGCAAACTATTTTAATTTGGTTTGCTGGAAGGCCATTTAACTCTTTTAGGCCATATTCTAAAATATAAGGATCGTCTCAGCCAATCAGCCTCCCAATAGAGTGGTCATCCGTGCACAGGTACAGTACTGTAGATACCCTCTAAAAGGACATGAAACTTCATACAGAAAAACACTTGTTCTTTTATTGATCGGGACACCTATTTCTCCAATTTTATCAGAATTACAAAATACAACAAAATATGCTCTAAATAATAACTGAATAATTGTAAAATAATGCATCAATAAAAATAGAGAGGGAAAGAAATGAAAGTGATAATGCTTAAGAGCCTTGATTTATAGTTAAATCATACTTAAACAATTTAAAAAAAACAGATGGCACAATATACAGTACAAACGGGCCCAAGATACTGATTAACTGTACCAGTGTCTACAGAATCTTCTCATCTAATTCATTATCGGTACATACTTTCAACCAGCTTACTGACTTCTCTTCTTCTGGCTGTGACTGTATGAAGCAATTCTGAAGGTTGAAAAATGGCGTAATTCTTTTTATGTTAAAACTGTTTTCTGTGAATCACATGGGCAAAACTAATTTGTTTTTCACACACAATTGACCAATACTGCACATTCGTTTCACACATACATACTGCAATGGTATTTGGCTCCAAACTCTCCTTTCAAATCCAATCAACCTAATTGTGTTTATAATCTACAGAGTATTGAAGTCTGCCCAGAAAATATAAGATTTCATATACTTGCCATTATAAAGATATATTTACTGGCACCAACGAGATTTGATTGTGTATATGATTTTGTTACTGTAAGTAACAAAATATAAAAAATCAAACAAGCAAACTTATTAACAAGGTGCCCCAGAATGATATTGGCAAAGCAATATATGAAATGTATGACTTTAACAAAGATATTGTGGCTTGTAATGTGGTTTACATTTTGGATATGGATGTTGTCTGTCTTCATTATATTTATAGAGTTCAGAAAGTTGTATTTAAAAGAAAGGGTACTAAAAGAAAAGGGTACATAGTAAATACCTGTGTACTTACACATAAGTACAATGTTATTTTGCATAGTTACAATCCACTTAATGTGTGCAACTTTTTGCACGATATGCAAGTACACAATTGTATCAGAAAAGGGTTAGGGTTGGGGTTAGGCTTAGAGTTAATATTAAGGTTAGGGGGATAGGATTATGTTCAGAGTTATGGTTTGGGTTAGGGTTAATGTTAATGTAAATGTAAAACACAGCCATTAGAGACACATGGCAGTCATATTATGAAACTCCTTTCTCAGTTATGTACTCATTTATTTTATTATAGTTCAAATGCTGATAAAAAGATAAACTTGCACAAATCAGGAAAAAACAACCTTTTTGTTAAACTGACAGGGAGGAAGAGAATACGTAAAAATAAAAAAAGTGGCAAAGGCATCAATAATTATTTTTTTTTAATTGTTGAGCAAAAGTTGTATTTTAATTGTCCACATCACACGTCTGCCACACAAAATACATGCAGTGAAACTCAATAGCCTTTGCTACAAAAAAGAGCCCTTGAATTTCAAAGGGTTTTGGAAATAAGCCCTAATACGAGATGTGCAAAGTTGCTTTAGCTCTTCTTTCTGTTTGGAAAGATAGTCGTTTAAATGCAATGCCAGATATGTCACTCCTCTCTGGGGGCCAAAGTTTAGTGTAAAATACACTTAAATGGTTTACATTATTGTCTTTTCTCATGTTACAGTTCAACTAAGTCTAACCGCCAGAAAATCCTCCAGTTTTAACCCACTGTAGGTAAAAGGGGGAAAAATGCATCATTTAATAAATGTACAGCCAGTCATTAAACCATATTGATCTTCTAGAACATGATAAATGTTACAAAAGAGGTAATTCGGCCCAACAATGTTCTATGGCTGCTAACATTTAATTGATCCCAGAATCTCATCCAGGTTCTTGAATTGTCCAATCGAATCAACAGCAACAATAGGGTACAGCAACCCATTTCACACATACACAGCTCTGTGTGAAACAGGGCCTCTTATACTCTGTCCTGAATCCGTCTCCTCTCAGCTTTCAGATGTGTTCTCTGGCCCTGTTCTCTGAACAGGCTTGCCTTTGTTGGAGATTTTAAAAACAGTCTCTCCTAACCTTTCTTTTTTCAAGCAACTGTAAATGAGAAGGATGCCATTGTCCAATTGGTGTTATGTGTCACCAGATAAATTCTTAGTTATTTTCTTATTTTTATCTAAATGATAAGAACCTTCCTCATAATATTCAGAGCAGATACACTTGTCAGCTGCCAAGTGACCCTTCACACTTGGTTGTAATAGTAGAATAATTTGGTCTCCCCACCTGACACGTTTCAGTACTGAAAAAACAAAATCTTTTTTCCTTATACAGTAGTCTCTGGCAAAGAGAACATCCCTCGGGAAGAAAGCAAAGTGTTCTCATAGCTGAAGTGGTCTCTAAGACTAACACACTATCAATCAACCATTCAATCAATCAATCAATCAATCAATCAATCAATCAATATGTATGTCATGACGGGTATGAATTAATGTATGAAATTAACTGAATAAGTAAAAGAAAAGCAATAGGCAAGTGTATTATAATAAAGTATAATGATAAAGTAACAGACAAACTAACGTTAATAAACTAACTGTCAAACTAAATTAAGACAGCACCCCTACACACATTAAAAATGTAAAATTGCAGCAGCAATATACAAGATATTATTTAGCAGAATGGTGAAGAAATGCCTGATTCAGATTTTTTTCAAGATCTTGAATAATTTCCAACTTTTTGTGGCAAGAGAAACAATCAGAATACAAAACGAGTCAATGATATGATGATGGTTCTGGAAATATTTAATAAACCAATCAGTGCGCCTCAAACATTCTCACGATGACAACTCCCTTTTGAAAAGACTGAATAAACTATCTAAATTTAAGTTTGATGATGATGAGTTATCAGGTTACAAACAGTACTGTATCCTTTGTGAACAAATCATTATCGATGCCAAGAAGGTGTTCTTTTAAGTGAAGTTCCTGTTCCTTTAGCTGGAGCATTTACAATGGGAAAAATAAATTTCACCACAAGGGTGTTCCCTTAGACGAAGTGTTCTCTTAGGAGGTGTTCCTAGAAACAGAGACTACTTTACTAAAATAATCCGTTTAACATTATCAATAAATACTACAAGAAATCAACAAAGATACTATTTGTAACTAAACTCGTTCATTCTTTAAACTTTATGTTTTTCATTGATTGTTCTCTGGATATTTTTTCCAAATGCCTCTCTATTGTAAGGTGACTGTATAACTAAACCACAGTATACTAGAAGAAACAACATAAAGGGCCTATATTGTCCTGGTGTACCAAGAAAGAAATCAATGTATTATTTATTAGGAAAAAATAGCTGCTTGAAAAACATTGGGATTAGCTGACTTTGTGTTGTTAGCCCCTATCTCAGCCATTATGTTGAGAATCTATTGGCTTTGGGGTAAATCCAAAGAGACCGTGAGCCTAAAGGACTTGCTCCAAGCCACTGTGTGCAAAATACCTCCAAGAGGAATGTGGTTTATCAACGCTAAAGAACAGTACATTTTTTCACTTTAGGGTTAGGATCTTCACTCTTCTATTTGTGTACTGGCACTACGGTCAAATCACAACATTAGAATGAGTATGTGTGCTGAAGTAATGTGAACAAACCAAGCATAACAGAAAGAGTTCATCCAAACATTACCTTCGAGTCCTTGAAGCTTCTCTCATTTACAGCAGTACAAGTGCGTTCGGTTTGTGGAGGCAATGTGACATAATGAGGACAGCTCAGTATGAGTCATGAGGTACTAGAATTCAAATTCAAGCTCTGTACTGAATAACTCTATAATGTGTGGGGTGCAGACCCTGTTTTACTCATAGCAAAGAGAGGGGGAAAAAACAACATCTCTGAATGGCATCAGTAACAATAGTGTAGGAAGCTTTGTCCAAAATCTTGCTAATAAGCTTGAATTTTATTAACACTAGGTGCATCATTCCATAAACCAGGCACAAGATAAGTCAAGCAGTAAAATCTGTTTAACATTAACAATGTAAGCGATCCTGCTGGTGTGATTTTCACATACCCCTCGTATTTCGAAATGTAGATGTACAGTTGGCAGCTAAAATTCTCAAGACTTGTATCAGCCAAGTAGGCATCTGAAAAGTTCCCAGCTTATTTTTCACTGACTGCAAAAAGCATACTGGTGCATTTTGTTTTTGTTGTAGCAGTACTAAATTACACAATGTAGTGCCAAGAAAAGGCCTCCTATTAAAGTTATAGAGCGCACATCCTGAAAATCCTCTGTCTTCTACCGGCCAAAGCATCCTGCAGGCAAAGCTGATGGATTCTGGAAATTGTCAGAAGGCAAATGCGGCCAACACTCGCTGATTCAATGTGCTTTGCAATGCCTCTCAGTAATAAGGAAAAGCTGTTTAAAACTGTACACTTGCTACTTTAGAAAGGTAGCGTTAGAATCCTACATGGTTGGTGCTTTGCTTTTCAGCCATATGTCATAAGGGAGTGTTTCCCCAGCAGTGACAGTGTTTTCTGGCTGCTCAAAATCATATTTCTTAGCCTCTGTCTCTGTCTAGAACCTAAAATTGATTCCTCCGCCTGAGACGTTGACAGAAATAGGCTGCAGATGTGGAGCTGTGCCCAATCAGTGGTGTTATGCATAGTAATAAGTGGCAGGGATGGTATAATGAAGTTCCCAGCGTGCAGCCTGGAAGGGTATCCTCCGGTGTGCAGTGTGATTTATTTCCTGTCAAGAGGCAGGACAGTCAGGACTTGCCCTTCCCCATGGTCCTGGGGAACTTACTCTGGATAACAACTGAAGGTAAGGGTTTTCAGAAAAAAACACAGAATGGCCTACATTCCAGCACTAGACTGGTATGCCAGGATGATCTACGGAGAATCTTATAGGAAAGGTACAGATTTACAGATGGCTAGGCTTGTGGTAATGTGATGGACATGAGGGTTGCCTTGAAAATATGAGAGGGAGAGAGTAGTAAGCAGAATGATGTTTTATTCTGTAGAGATATACTGACTACACATTTTGGTTACTATGTTACTCACATAGCAGTGTAGCAGTGCAGTGTTTGCAACCCAAACCACAATTTTTCTGTCACTGCGTTGTATTTTGACTGCAGCTGTTTTACAGGCTAGTTGCAATTAATTTATTTGCACTTACAGGTGACTACCATTTTTGTTGTTTTTTGGGAGGAAAGATAAAACTACAGGCCACTACATTTCCTCAACAGACTGCACCTAGAAACTCTTTACATGATTATTCAAAAGTTAGAAAAGAAAAAGTGGTACTTTTGAACACAAATACACTCCTGATTCTATGTATTCCAAGTGCTGCTTCATTATCATTTTAATTTGCAGTTAAGTTATGTACATTCAACACAACAACAAGCTTGAATCAGCAATGAAAAGGTAAAATGACAAGCATCCCTTCTATCAAAAATGTTTTAATTTCGGGAGTAAAATAATCAATGGTAAGAATATTATTCTGACGTGTGCCTGTCCAAGTCCAGAGTGCTACCTATACTGTAATAATGGCAGCTCCTATGATTTCCTGTCTCATTAATCTAATCAAAATGCTAGGAACGTATTGAAGACAAATTAGTAAAGACACTCCAGGCGGATGTGCCCTATAGCCTGAGGATCGCAGGTTAGAGTCCAGGCTATGTCACAGCCAACCTTGACCGGGAGTTCCCAGGGGGCAGCGCACAATTGGCCAAGCACTGCCCGGGTAGGGAGCACTTAGGTCGGCAGGGGAATCCACGGCTCACAGCGCAGCAGCGACCCCTGTGGCCGATAGGGTGCCTGTGGTTCTGCAGTGGAGCCTCCAGATCTGTGTTGTCCTCCGGCACGATAGGTCTGGCGGCCTCGCTGTGGATCCGCAGCGTGTAAAATGACGGATTGGCAGGAGCACTCAGTATTCCCAGGTGGTCTCCCATCCAAGTACTAACCAAGCCCAACATTGCTTTGCTTAAGTATTGCATGGTAAGTTCATTTGAAGAGCTTTTTGCCATCAGAGACGTTGCCCAGGGGTCACTACAAGGAAGTAGCTCTTCTTGACCCCCAGAATACAGATGATAATTGGGCATATCAAATTGAGGAGAAAAAACAGGGTAAAAAATGTGCCACTACTAAATTTATTAAAAAAACAAAAAAAAAGAAGACAAATTAGTATGTTTCAACCCTGGAAATCAACCTGTCAAAAATAATGTTTAAAGTCAGATAAGTTCTTCACTGTGTGACGCAACTCTTGGCCACTGAACCCGACGTCTCTGAGAAACCGGGTTGTAGAGTGTGCCATAAATCCTTGACAACCCACCTCCACTGGGTAAACTCGGACTCTTCATCCTCACTCTTCCGCTTCAGCAGCTAGTTGAGCATACCGAAGTTTCTTCCTCTCATATGCCTCATCCACAGCATCTTCTTCTTCCCATGGCATTGTTAACTCTACCAGATGAACAAGGCATGCTGATCCAGACCACAAGACAATGTCTGGTCGAAGGTTAGTGGTGGCAATCTCAGGTGGAAAAATAAGCCGCTGACCAACATCTGCCAGCATCTTCCAGTCTCTAGCAGCTTCCAGTTGTCCTGGGCGAGGCTTGGTTTTAACATCTTTTCTTGATGGTTGTTCTCTGGGACAGAGAAATATTGTCTTTTGTGTGTAATGCTTTGATAGAACTGGTGGCAACTTATTGGTCAGGTTACGCTTGTCTACCAATGCTAACACCAAACATCGCAGCACCTGGTCATGGCACCAAGTAAACTGTCCTTGGCTAAGACCCAACTTACATCCTGTCAAAATGTGCTTTAATGTTGCAGGTGATGAAACAAAAAGACATGAGGGATCCTCACCCACCCAGAGGTTTAGGTTCTGTGGTGATGGGAGAACATCATATGCTGATCTGATGAGGAAACTGATCCTGCTCTGTTCCATTGTCCATAGGTCTTGCCAGCCGATCTTGCGTTGTTCTACACTCTCCCATCTCATCCATTCTCCTTGCCTGGCCTGGGAAATGGCCTTTACACATCTGATCCTCTCCTCCTGCTTTTGCACCTCATTGACTACTAGCTTCCTCCATTGAGCTGGGGTTTCCTTATGCCATGTAGGAGGAGCTGAACTGAGACCAAAACCTCCTCTTCCATGCTGAACTTGCCCCATAATATCTCCGATTCGAAGGGCAGCCTTAGAATCTTCCACAGCTTTCTTTGCCGTCCATTTTCTTCCAGTGTTCAACACAGGTGCTGCCTCCCTTACGCATTTGTCGCGTGAATCTACTAATGTCATTTCCAGTCGTACTTTGGCGCACTTAAACTCCTCGGCTAGAGCAGAGATTGGTAGCTGCAGTATTCCTTTACCATAAAGTCCCACTCTGCTGAGGCAGTGTGGAACTCCCAACCATTTCCTGATGTATGAACTGATTAAAGGTTCCAGCTTCTCAACTGTTGTCAAGGAAACCTCGTACACAGTCAGTGGCCACAGCAGTCTTGGCAGTAGACCAATCTGAAAGCACCAGAGTTTCAGTTTGCCTGGTAAAGTGCTGCTGTCTATGCTCTTCAACCCTTCCACTGCTTGTTGTCTAACTTCTCCCACATGAACTGTGTCATTTAGATCCCCGTCGTACCATCTACCTAGACTTTGGAGTATTTTTTTTTTTAATTACATTTCTCTAAGTTTTTGTTTTTGCCTAATTGCAATGCACACAGGAAGGCAAAGTAATAAAAAACCCTATCTGCAGAAGAAAGATAGGTAGCTTGTGTCGCTTGCGTTGTGCAGTAGTTCATGAAGTTTCTTTCCTCCCCTCTCCGTGCGTCCTGATTTTCATGCGTTCACCCTAGGTGCTGCACAACTAGAGGCTTATCACCAATCAATACATTTACATAGAATCCTGTACAAATCATATATCTATGCAATCAGGTTCTGAAATCTGGTCATGTTAACCATGTTATGTGAAATGGGAGACGGGTTATAATCTGATTTCTTGTAATCCAATCTGAGGACCTTGGGAATAAATTTTAAGTCATTTTCCAATCGTATTGCTCAGTCACGTAACTGAAGAATCAGATTACCAGACCCAAAAAGAAGAGCACAACAGTATAAGCAGCACACTGTACTGTAAAGGTTCATCTTCATCCTCAGATGTAGGGTCTGTGGTGAAGCCTGTCTTGTCAGGATGGCCCGGAGGTCTATCACTGCTTTTGTGTGGGTGAGCCAAGAAACTCTCAATGTAAATATTTTAGTGCAGTTAGCACACGTATTATTTACAAATAAACAAATAAAAAACAACAGGCAAACTCATAGCTCCCTTGGAGCACTTACTACTGCAATTATTTTTATAAACCTAAACCTAAGGCAGGGAAGGCTAACTAAAACATCTATATTTTAAATAATACCTTTCTTTGTTTTAATGACGTCCTTTCCCTAGTAGTCTCTCTTCCCCTCCTCACCAAACACCCTCAGTTTACATACAGCTCTGTTTACAGCTTAACCAGCTGCACCTGTCCAATTGTTTGGAAACTGGCATCCATTTGGCTCCAGATCTCCCATGTGGGCCACCATCAAGCACTCACCATGGCCCAACCCCACCCAAGCCAGAGACCATTGAAATATTTACATACCTTACCCAACCATCACCACAAATTTCATAATTCCAAACATATGCTATTGAAACTAAGTACCTTCTGTGTAGCATCTAGTCCCGATTTCCAGTTAAAACATAAATAAATAAAGAACAAATCACTCTCAATGAATCACATCTCATTTACTTCCTTTCCTAATAATCAAACACAGCATGATCTAAAAGAAGCCAACAGCAGGCTTTTTCAAAACTTTATTACCATAAATAGCCACACATTAAGATGCTCTTGCAAATCAAATTTGCATACTAATTTTGGACAAAGGAAGTAATGTACGACTGACTTGGCCCAGCTACAAAATGAATACATGTCTTTTCAGTGTGCCACTGCTGAGATAAATTACCCATCTGTTTGCTGTCATATTTCAGTAATATTTTGCAAGATTTTCATTGTACAAAGCCACATGGACTTTTATTATAGCTGAATACAACAATGTCATATTTTTTCCAAACACTAGATTCAGGTGTACCGTTTCCAGCAAAGGAACGCTCCTCTGCTACACATTCTCCTGTTGATAGCTTTTTTTTTACTGCATGAGCCTCCATATTTTTTATGTAGAGAATCTCTCCTTCGTACACATTTTTGGTTAACTGACGTGCAAGCTAGAAGACAGGAATTTTAGGAAGTTCTGCACACAGAAGAATAGAAAATTATGTAAATGTTTTGTATTAATATGGTGATATTTGATATTCCTTTAGAACAAGCTCACAGACCTAAGAAAACCTGACTCCATCTCATTGTACTCAGATGAATACCTTTCATCGTTCAGGAACAACCTCAGTTGGTGGAAGAGTCAAGCTTGATGACAGGTGCGTAATAAGTGGTACAAGCCATGCAAATGTCATTCAGTCAAGTCAGATTGGACTTTGTTTTTCTGAAGGCTCAGCTTTCCTTTCACATGGGTTGGTGCATGAAGCATCATCTGTGTTGAAGTGAGTTGCTGGGTTCCAGGAGTTACTGTACTACATAGTCTTCAGAAGCTCTGGTACAGTATCAATCGTTAACTGAGGTCAGGGTTTCTTTTTTAATTTGTTTTCCATTTTACTGTGTTTAATTTTAGGATGTGTTAATAAACTATTCATAGATTACACCATACTATATATATATATATATATATATATATATATATATATATATATATATATATATATATATATATATATATATATCCATATTAAATAACTTATGAATAAAATAATTGTGTATCGATCTACGTTTATTTACTCAATTATTGATTCATCCGTGTGGCAGGCTGGCGAGTGGATAGAGGCCCAGAGACAGACTGCAGTTCAAAAAAATATACTTTTATTATAAATTAACACAAAATAAAAGTGCACAAGGGCAAAATAAAGATATTTACACAAAACTTACAAAAATAAAGATTTCCAGGCTGGGCAATGCCTTCACTGGATTTAAAAAATTCACCGAACCCCGAACCCCGAACCCCGAACACCAAACCCCGAACCTGCTTCCTCAGCTCCCTCCCCCTAATGGGAAGCAGAGGCCTCCTTTTATATCAGGTGGCTGGGTGCTGATTGATCGTTAATTAAACTAATCTTCTAATCAACTAGTCAACCCCAGCCACCTGAACACAATGAACCCAGGCAGGTAGGGGAATTTAACCCCATCCCTGCCAATTTCTAAAGGGCAGAGCTGTGCTATGACACACAGGCATAATAGACTAATATTAGACAATTTTAAAACTGCAATAAATGAAAATGTTAAACCTTTATGCTTAATGTGTTATGGTAATTTAACCTTTATAAAGCAATTTAAAAAAAACTTAATTTATTTGGTTTGCCATTGCTTTTCTAGCTTTTAAAAGTTCACGTGGCTATTGTGCAATGTAAAAGCTCATATAAATGTTTTATTCACACTTTGTAGATTGTCATACAAAGTTGTTTCATCAAGCTCTGGATTGGAGTTAGAACTTTGTGTTGTGAGGTTCGTCTTCATGTAACAGAGACCCAGTTGTATGAATCCAAATAACTGTATTTACTTACATTGACTGGACAGCCAGTCTAGGCTAAAGCACATCAGAAGTTTGGGGATGAGAAAAGGCTATTAGGACTATCAATGCTCTCCTCTTGTTAGCACACCACTTCTAACAATCTTTAAAGTGCACTGCTGGGGAACATTAATATTCCTTACATGTGAAGAGGGAAAATACTGTCTTATTTAATGATCTAATATGTAGAAATACAGAAGGAAAAGTACTACACAAGATCAAGTTCTAGCATAGCATTAATTATATTATGTTTAAACTGAGATCTGAAGCCCCTGACAGTGTTTTAAACATCACATGCATACATAGTTTTGCAATTTCAAAGTCAATCAAACTATTTTCATGTATAACATTGCAAAACATATGTTATAACTATCTACAGTATATATATAGTTATACATCATTTTGAATATGGATCATTATAATTACAGTACGAGGAAGCTAATACAACTCATTGTAATTCCTTTGGAGGTGTACTGTTTTTGATCATTGACAAGTTTAATTAAATTACTTAAAATCTACACTCCACTCTATGGCTTTCTATATGGAGCTCCAAAAGGAATGAAAACTATACCACTGTAGAGTATACTTCCATTGTTACTTGAAAATGGATAGCAATCCACAGTTTGAATTTGCACCTGGAAGTGACTGATGTTAATGCAGGATTGGCTTCAAATTGATCTGTGGGGTGTGGTCTGATTAATAATGAAGGTATTTGCTTTCTAGGTCAATGAAATGTAATACATCTCATCTCACCCACCTTATCTCCCTACTTCAACACTGGGAGAGTTTCAGAGAGAAAGGAGGGAGAGTATTTACTTTGTCAATGATGAGCACAAGACAGAGAAAAAGAGTTCACTATATTTAAGTCTACAATAATTCCAGGATCTGCCTTCTGCATGTACAGTTCAACAAGAAAGGTGAAGAAATCAAATTGTTTTTTGTACTGCACTGGTACATTTTTCACTTTTTTGGCCATGTGAGTCATGATTACACAAATGGATGTAGGCTGTCTTGAACTGTTTGATTTTGGGAAACACAATGTGCGAGTACATTACCAAGAGCTGCTGACTTTTAGACACCTAATTTACACGTGGCAGTGCAACCTAATAATTTAGCCATTAAAATGGTTAAACATTCATTTTAGGAGTGACAACCAAGGCTTTAAAATGAATTTCCTTGCCTCCCTATTGGTTTTGTCACAATTTACCTTGATTCAGGATATGTGTTTGATATATACTTGAAGGAGACCCAAAGCTTGAACCAATTCTTTCATGTTTTCACATATCGATTAGTTTCCCATAAATTAATTACCTTGGGGTTCATTCAATTGATATAATCAACTGATATAGTCAATTTAGATGCTGTTTAATTATTTGAAGAGAACTTTATAAAAACCAACATGTATAACTGTGTGCACTTCACTTTAATATTTCTGTCTAATAGTAAGTAAAATGTCATGTCACTTTTTTTTAATACAATAATTTATATAGCTTACAACAACATTTTAAATATCTAAAAATGCCACTGTTTCTTAATGCCCATAAAGGCTTCTATTATTTTGTGAAGAAGTCTCAGTGAATTCCGTGTGCACCTCCACGTTCCTTTATTCCTGTGTTTCAAGCTGTGCAGAGATTTTGGTCATAAAAGCAAAATAAATGGAAACTTTCAACCAGTGATCTCATGGCAAAGTTAGCTTATCCCCCGGCTCATGGATTCGCAGACCCGAAGGTAGACCAAATGTGCCAGTGTGTAATGAGGCACATCCCCTCCATACAATTTTCACAAATAAGAGCTAACTGCCGGTGATGAGGGTTGCTGGTTTCAGACAGTACCGTGTCCACGCTGGGCTGCCTGGGGCCCATAATGCTGTTGACAGTGTCAGCTCGGCTCTGTTAATGAATGCCTTAGTTCCTTAAGTCACATTAACGCTGGGAGCCATCCTGGTTTGGGCGACAGCATTGCCATAGTTAACATGACCTCATAGCCTTAAAATGAGCCTGCAGGTCAGACTCCACCTTGGTTTTAAAACATATTTAAGTTGAAGGCGTGTCAGGCTGTAGTGAGTAGACTTGTCTAATTGCGCAGCTTCATACAGGGTATGTAAATACAATGAGAAATTAACTAAAAACAATGACTTATTATCTCACAGAGGAATCTCTCCTCCTCAAAGTGGGGGAAGTCTCACATTGAACATGCTTCCCTAAGTTTAGCAATGCTTTAATGAAAATCCACATTAAGGACTTGGTTTTCCATGGAGAGTAAAATGGAACACTGACATACGTTTTACAGGGTATAACACTGCCATCACTCTTATTAAATAAAGAATAAATTACTAATCTCTGGCTTCTTCGGTATTTTGTCACGGTTAGATGGATTATAAAGCAAGATTTTTTTTTTCTTTGGAGGATGAATCCAACTTGGCATTAAACATAATTTGAGCTCAAAGAAAGTCTTAACATTTTTAAATCCCTTCACATTTATTCATCTGGAAACATGACACTCAGCAAGATATACTATCCAGATTATACATACTCTATGTGTATGATGTAAATTACCTCAGATCACTCTACTTTAACAGTGCCATGGGAAGATGCTGTGGATGAGGTGTATGAGAGGAAAAAACTTTGGTATGCTCAACTAGCTACTGAAGCGGAACAGCTAGGATGGAGAGTTCAAGTTTACTCTGTGGAGGTGGGTTGTCGAGGATTTGTGGCACACACTACAACTCGGTTTCTCAGAGACGTCAGGTTCAGTGGTCAAGAGTTGCGTCGCACAGTGAAGAACTTATCTGAAGCTGGGGGATGGAGAGTGGTGACGCTGGGATGCCAGAATCAATGTTGAGCCCTCTTGAGATGTCATGGGCTAGTCAACGAAACACCGAGGATGGAAGGTGCCCACTTGAAGACCCCAGAGATGTATCTTACTTAGCTCAATCCAGACGGTTGTCATGCTGATGAGCTGGGGAGACCGCACTGGGTTGATCCCCGGAGCCAGCATCGCAGCTGTTGTGTTTGCTGATGCACTGGGATGGCAAAATGAGCTGATCCCTGGAGCCAGCATTACACTTCAGCAATCAACACCAGACAGAAAGATATCTACATCATCAGATGGAAAACAATGCAAATGGATGGAGATGCAAATGGATCACATTAGTTCACTGCAAAGCTACGTCTTAGTTGATCTTGACGAGAGCCGAGTTCAAATCCGCATGAAGTTCAACATCTACTCTCATGTAATGGAAATCTTGAGAGCAGAATGAGTATAACTCTACTTAATAGGTGGATATTGGCTTGGCAGGGGTCTGATCCTCATGCTTTTTCATTTTTTTAATCTAACCTTTTGCATTAATACAATGTGAATATCGATTTTGTGTATAATTTGTAAACTTCATTTAAAATTGTGCATTTTGTCATCCAGAATGTACATTTATTTATAACACTTCACATATAAAATAATAATTTACAATTATCTGGCATGTGGGTAAAAATCAGACTGAACGGATTTAAAAAAAACAAAACAAAAAAATAAAACTTAAACCCTGCTACTCATGTACCTGTACCTTTATTCAGGGGGTATGTTGCCACAGTTTACTATGTACAGCTCTTTTAATGTACATTTTGCACATTTATTTTTTGGTTAGAAAGAAAAAAATTACCGTAAGCCATCTATGTAGGCTGGTTGGAATTGATTTTCTTATGTCTACTTTTGTATGTATTTTATTATGTATGATTGTAGGCTATAAATAAGGATGTTTGAAGTGCTATTTGTGTTTGTAGTTGTTAGTTATTATATAGGTATACTATGTATGTAACACTTCATTATATATTTATTAAGTTTTTAAAATTACGATAGAACTCCTCAACCCAACACACAATTTGTTAATTGTTTGGTGAACTCCTCTAATCATACATTTTCTCTGGTGCTCACCTCCGTGATAAATAAACTCAACATGATTAGAAGTACATACAGACATGTGAAGGTGAAATGTACATTATACATAAAGTGTGGGGAGAGTCTGACAACATTACAAATATACTTAGGCAAAACCCATGTCAATGATCTGTTGCCGTTAGGACAACTTTATTGTATTATCTAGTGTGCCATTTTCTATACCAAGATCTCATTATTTACTCTTAGGTTTTTATTTGTATAATTCAAATAGAATCTACAGTAGAGCTCACCTGTCATATAATGTACGAATCCAGAGTTTAGATAAGCTACAGTTGCATTGATAATGTCTGTAACAATCCACAAGGTGCAAATAACGGTTTATCATTTTAGCAATACAAAACTTTCCGTAAGGTTGCAAATGATTAAAACAAGTGAATAAGTCTCGTTCATAACCACAGATATAGAAAAGGCTTTCATATTTTACAAACTATAATTATTGAATTATCTAGGTAGTCTGTAAGAAATTAACTCTGGTCCTGTACACTCTCTCACTGTATCATCGGCGTCACAGCCGCAGTCTGTTACATTTCTCTTTCAAGATGAGTTATATACTTTTTTGTAAATTAAAACACTCCTCTTCCAGGTGGAATGTAACGCCTGATAAATGATGACAATTAACATGGATTTCCTTTTAAATTCCCAAGCAAACAAAAGACATAGTCCTGGGTGGTCATATCCATAGCATTAAGTGTGAGCTCTTTCATCAGCTGCTGCTGTGTAGTCCTTACTGTGATCCACTTTGATCTGCTGGTCCTGTTCCTATGCATTTATTATTTTTTTGTACCTCATTTTTTGTTTTGTGGAGTGTTGAGTTTTATCTTTTTTATTCTATATTGTTATTGCTGCTATTAGTGTTACACTTTTGTAATGAATCTTGGGTTGTGCTAATGTGTGTAAATTTGTGTTGTTGAAAAGCCATTTTTATATTCTGATATTTAATTATTTGGAAACTGGAAGCTGTTACAGGGAAGGTCATACATATACTTTGAAATTTGGTTTTCGAGGATGTATTTATTTAAACAAAAAAATCAATTTGAAAGCCATAACTCCAACATCCAGAGATGAAAGTAAATTACTGTACTGAATTATTGTTCTTTTGCATGTGTGCATCATGACTTTCTGCTGATCAACCAGTCATCATATTTCATTTTCTCCAAAACATGGATTCTCAGGATCGAATGCCCATTTCTCTGGTTTCAAAACAGACACATTTTGAAGGAAATTTTTGTAGTAAAATGCCCTTTTTTCACTTGTGCTTTGCTTGATACAATTGTGAATAGATTTGCCCTCATGCTGTCAAAAACGACTTGATTGCATTGAGAAGAGTTGATTCTGGGACTTTTGCCAGTGCCTTTTGAGCCTGATGTTTTTAAACATTTGATTTTGTTCAGCATACTGTGCTTGTTCAATGTATGTTCCTGGAAATTGTTTTAGACTTTCGATTCTCGGTATGCACACATTCTATAAGTTGTCTGCTCTTAGAATGGTCATTTTTCCATCTTGTAACAACTCAGTCAAGTTATTGACTTCAGTTAGCACATCTAGCATCAAAGAAATGTTACTGACAACATTTACAGAACAAAGCTCTGAATGCAGTGCTTCAAATTTAGGCTGTTCCTGCCCATCTCGACGGGTCTTGTGAGGCTGCGTTGAAGTGTTTTACCAATGCTGGATAAGTTTGCCAGACTACACTGACCGCTCTTCAAGTTGAAGCCACCCACAACACACTAAAGACTGCCAATTTTTAGCAGTATAATGTGCAATTGGTGGCATGTTCACTCGGCTCATGCAAGCTTTTTGGTGACTGACTGTACAACAAATATAAACAATCTAAAAATGCCTTAAAATCATTTGTACATCCACTTTCAATTTGTAGTTCCCATCACTCTTAGGTGAAATGTAGATATCAAGTCAGCGCCAGTCATACAGTATGAGAAATAAGTCACCAAAATAAGGTCAAAATGTCCTCCATTTTCTTTTCTCATTTTTTTTTCAGATTTTTGCAGACCCCAGGCACTTTTATCCATGCATATGTATATTACAGAACTTCCGAGTTTAATGACAATTAGTTTTTTTTGTCAACATAGAAATATACAAGGTAATGCACTTATTGTGACATCTATATTATTTATATTAAATGATTTATATATATTTTATATAATAAATGTAAATATAAAAAAGTGGCATGCGTGGGATTTGATGAAACTGCAAACTTTAGTTTGCAAGCGTGTTATGTTGTTACTGTCAGTGCCACATGATTAGTTGAGAAAACTAGCAGTATTTTGAAAGATGAAGTCAGCCAGCTGAGAATTCTCGGGACTTTGTTATTTTTTACAGTTAGGAGATTTTTTTGGAGATTTTTTTTTTTTTTTGAGTCATTCTCATCATTCTGAGATTCTGATCTTGATCTCTGAAAAATGTTGGTTTCCTGTCAGTGTAACGCTCATTGTGGTTCCTATTGGTGCAAGGAAGTATGATTCCCCCTCTCAATACTGGTTGATGAGAGTGATGCTATTTGTGGTCTCCACTGGACAAAAACGAGCGTTCATTTCTGAGAATTAATTATGCATATATATATATATATATATATATATATATATATATATATATATATATATATATATATATATATATATATATTTATTTCAATAAAATATGTATTAATGTATTTATTTATGTTTTACTTTTACCATCTATATATATATATATACTATTTACTATATATATATGACATTTATTTATATATATATATGGTAAAAGTAAAACATAAATAATACATTAATACATATTTTATTGAAATAAATACATAAATCAATTCATAGACATATATTTCTTTCTTTATCTTGACATTTATTTATTTCTTTTTTTGACTATCAGATATAAACATTGCCATTTAATATCGTATGAAATGAAAATAAATACAGTTATTGTTCAATTGTATATTAGTAAAGATTTACATTCTTTAAATGGCTGAGAACTTTTGATAACTTGGCATTTTTTCACATTTCCAATGTGTTTTAGTTTCAGATTATTTAAAAAGTTTAGATAGTGATGATCCATATTCTTCCAAAATGGTAGACTTCAATATAAGATTTCAAACTGAAGTGAGGCATTCCACTTTCAATCATTTCTCTCTGATGGAATACTGTGATTTAGACATACTTCAAAGTGAAAAGTTAAACTCTTCACGTGAGAAGGGGAACTGTGATACCCAGTGAATTGTGGGCTCCTTTCCACAGAAAATTACATAGGACAGAAGCGACAGTCACATTACTGTGTTTATTCTTTTGCCAGGCCAGTACTCAAACCAGATACTGCTGAAAAACAGGATCCTGAGCACATCATAAACTGTCTACAGGCTGTCAGGGACTCAAATACTGTAGGATGGATATGTCAAGATGTTATAAGATAAACAGGATACCAGCAGCACAGAATACCACAAGCCTCTCATTTACAGGCATGCTTTCTTCTTGCTCTGTAGTTTTCCCCAGGGACTGGGTGGCACAAAGAAAACTACACATACATAGTTATTCAGAGTCATTGTTCTGCTACTTTATGTCAAATTTACCTCAGCCCCTGGGAGTAGGCAGTGTCGTGAGGTGGCACTCTGATAAGAGCTCTTGGCTTTCACATTAAAGACATGTTTGACTGGTCCTTGTTGTACTGGCTGGAAGTAATTTGTGGGTTCAAGTGAAATGAATTTTTGACGTCCCTACCCAGTTCCATACGTCCCTCACCCCTCCCCCATCCACCACAATTGCCACTAATTGACATTCAAATTGTAAGGCTGGTGCAAGCTGAAGACTACAGTATGTTACTTTCGGGTTGAGTAGCTTTCAATGTCACACTGGTAAGGCAGTCCTGTGCTATTTCTTAATGGGTAATACTAAAGGAATAGAACCTGTAGAAGAGGGCTTTACCATCTGGTAAGGCCCACCTTGTGTGGATAATGAGAAGGGCCTTAAAAGATGGTAATGCCCTCTTATAGAGGGTTCTATTGCTATTAGAAAATTGATATGTTAAAAAAAAAAGCTTTGCTGCTTGTTTTTTCATGATTTTATGCAGCACTAGTTTTTGTTGCTAATGTATATAGACGTTTTCCTCTGTATTCTATGAGTGATGCAGTTTGCTCAGAATTCTGTTTGTGGTCCGGTAACCTTCACTCAGGCTTCATTATACCAGCGGTGGACTATGCTGAATTGTGGGTATTTCCAATAGTCTAATACCTCAATGCTAAAAAAAGAAATCTTCTAGTTACATGCAGCTGTTCTTCAGTTCAGGTACCTCATACAGAAAAGCAAACACAGTTTGTGAACTGTTTGTAATACATGTCCTAGAATATAAGTATAGCTAACTTTTACATTTTTTATTAGGATTTGAGGTCTGGTTCATGTATTTGTGCAAGTTGCAGTATTTAAGTTAGTGTTAGGTTCCAAAATGTATCAGTGAAATAAACAAATAATAAAGTTTTAGTAATATCTATTTAAAAATATCTAGAAGTCTATGTGTAATGCGGTTTGTTCAGTAACTTGTTCACAGTGTATTCATAAAGTTTATCCAAAGCCTCTTTCCTGGCTTTGTTAGGGAAGAGAGCACCCTTCTGTGTGTCACTTTGATATGCTGAAATAACGTTGCTGAAAGTAATCAGGCTGTATCCAGTTGTTTGATTTTTTCAACTCGTCATTCAAAATGGAGACTAGTTGTTACTGTGATTACTGGACTGCCACTGACAGCAAACACTATTCTCATTTTTTTAAAGCTTTATTGCTATACTAATTTGAAATAGATAGATTGAACGTATAGGACAGTGAGGAAGCAATCTATATTGACAGACAGCAATCAGAGGAGGGGGTGTACAAGAACAGCTTTTTTTTTTATCAAGCAGAAAAAAAAGGTAACATACACGAATACTGTGTTTATGTATTTTGCGGTGGATTAATTTGGAACAGTGATTAAACGTAGTTTAAGACACTCAAGGTCCTTTACCGGAGATTAAAGCCCTCGTCTTGACCAATCAGGTTAAAGAAAATCTCTGATCCCTTTTTCGAATATTACTCAAGTTGTTTAACATATTCAATCTGCATATTATGGAATAAAAAAATAAAATAATATATTTGGGCCTTTTGCATTGTATACTGTTGGAAACACCATGACAATGTTACGTCAATCAATGGGAATCTGTTTAGACTTTCTTAGGTCAGTTGTAATGGGATGTCTAATCTATATGTTTGTTGTTTGAATGAAATTGACTTGACTAGATTCAGTTCTTAGAAGACAGGTTTCCATCTCAAAAAACTCTAACCTCCACTCATTTAAAAAGGACAAGGAATGCTTGTTTATTGGTGAAACAGGGAACATGGGTTGAGATGACAGAGTCCCTGGTGCTTTTGCCTCCCTAGCTAATGCAACACTCCATGTGGCAACTTCACACTGCCAGGATATGAATCTCCGCTGCCTTGACTGTATGACTTGCCCTGCACACCGCTGAGCCACCTGAGGACCCCGCTCATAATTTATGTTTTAGAAAAGTTTCAATTAAGTTGTATACATTTCAATTACATTTCCATAAGTACCTACCACTGTATAGTAATGTGACAGCTGTATGGTTTGCACACAGTCTTGCTTGGCTTGGCTTTAAAATAAAAAATGCCTGAAACATCAATGTACTGTACACAGCTAATACAACTATTGAAGGTTTGTTTTTGGAAAGAGCTAATGTGATGAACAACACAATGTACCAAACTGAACGGTTGTCAAAGCCATGACTCGTGCTCCAGTAACAAAATGTTACCAATAAGCTGAAGTTGTGAGGCTTCATCACTGTCTTCCTTTTTCACTTCGTGCTTCTGAAGAGGAGTGTAGAAAGGCTGGGGTTTAGGTACTTTAAATGGTGACGTGGGGTCCCACCTGCTTCTCTGAAACAGCCTGTAAACAATTTGGAAGCATTTTCAAAGCACAAATCACGAGAATAAAGGAAACGCTGTGGGAAATTAAAACGATAGTACAGCAGGTTCAGAATGTAAAAACATGGATAACATTCCCATTACAAACCTCTTGAACTAAAAAAAAAAGCACATCTATGTTTTTGTGTATTTATGTAAACAACAGGCAGTAGATTCTATCAGTAAAAGAGAACATTAAGTTTAGGTTAAATAAAAACAACGAAGCTGATATTTGTCCATATTTGTTACTGTACTCAACATTCACTTACCACTTACCAAGAAAATCAGGCCTTTGGTGTAGTAGCGAGAGGCTGTAAATTACAGACAATAAAACATTGGGTCCAGAACATGCTAATACAAATAAAATACATTAAAAAGATCAAAAATAGGATCAACAGGATTGAAAATGTAGCCAATTGTAACAACCACTTCAAATTTACTGCCAACCTTATAGATAAGTGTTGTTGTTATTATTTTATTTTTATACAGTTTTTATGAGTGTACAGTTAATGTTTGTAGTGTTTTTATAGGCCCTTCTCGTCTATTTCATTGACTCCGAGTGCCATCTGGAAGGTTCCTGCAGAAGAATCAGATCCCACATTCAGAGAGTGCTGCCTGCATGCTGAATGGATTATAAGACAGGCATCCACTGGGAACTTTGGAAACATGCCGTCTGCTGCCCGTAGAATCCAGAGAGTGACGTATTACAGCCAGTCCAGGAAAATTCATTTCCAAAATCCAATACCATAAATAAAATAAAGTATACAATGGTTTTTAATGGAAATTAGTCCCCACTTTACATGTTTTGATCACAGGAAATATAGATATTTGTTTGACCTCACTAAGACTGTGCTAAATCACATGCCAACATTAATTAGCAATTATAATATTCTGTAACTCATGCTGTTGCTGTATGAAGTGGAATTGCTATATTTTCACACTATGGATTTTGAAGTTCTGTTATAAATACTTCAACGACATTATAAAAGATGTTTAACACATTATGTAAAATGTACTAATAATGCACTATATACCATTTTAACAACATGTAGGGCCATACTTGATCACATTTACTCTTGGTCTCCATTTTAGCTTATTCTGTTTTAGACTGTATTTAAAGAAATTGCGCTGAAGCAAACACCAAATGCATCCGTATAGAATACCTTCATATCGTTTAGTTCCCCTTTAAAGGCATGCCAGCTTTCAGGTGAGAATGTGGCCAGTCTGAATTGGCAGATTGAATCTCAATTTAACCTGCTGACCTGTATATAAGGGCTTGGCTCGTCTCCTAGCCGGTTCAGTGTAGGACTCAAAAAGAGCAGGTGTCTGTTCACTCAGTTCTGTTCTTTTTTATGTTGAGATTAAAAGTGTGAACCCTCATGCTTAACTTCAGTTTCTGTCTGTGACATCTTGCCTCCTGCCTGACAAACACACTGTTGCAGCTATTAATCCAATTAAATGTTGATAAAAAATGGTTTATACACACCACACTGCTGCCATAGTAATTTGAAATGACTCAACATAACTTTAACTCTCAATATTTAGCCATTTTAAAGCAATTGTAGCAACAGAAGCAGCCAGACAGCCATATTGGATAGGGGGCAAACATCATGATCCCTGCTACATATTCCACACTGGCGATTGTTCAAGTGTAAGCAATGGAGTTCTGAAACAATGATTGTTCAAGTGTAAGCAATGGAGTTCCATAAATAGACATAACTAGATAAATAAATAAATCCCTTCATGTCAAAGTGAGACTACCTTGAATTACCGATCTGAGTTTGAATTATTCTTGGTGTAGCCCCAAATGTGCCAAACTAGGCTACTTTGGGGGAAAAAAAAAGTTAAGGTTAAATCTTCACACTGGTGTGGAGTGAAACAGTGCTGCAGTCTGAGCCCAACACTGTTCAACATCTACAGCAATGAGTTGGCTACAGTGCTGGAACAGTCTGCAGTCCCTGGTCTCACTCTACACAACACACAAATGTAATCCCTGCTCTATGCAAATGACCTGGTCCTGCTGTCCCCCACAGAGCAGGATCTTCAGCAGAGCCTGGCACTGCTAGAGCAGTACTGTCAGACCTGGGCACTGGCAGGAAACCTGGAGAAGACCAGAGTTATGTTCTTCCAAAAGAAAGCCAGATCTCAGGAAAACAGGTACTGCTTCACTCTGGGCCACACCACACTGGAGCACAGCACCAGCTATACATACCTGGGTCTGACCATCAGTGCATCCGGGAGCTTTAACCTGGCTATAAAAGCATTAATAGACACAAAGGGTTTTCAATGCCATAAAGAATTGACTTTACAAAATTAAACCACCAGTAAAAATTTGGCTTAAAATTATTGACAGTATTATTGACTTGATTCTTAACTGAATAATTAAACCTGGAAATTGCAAAACTATTCTGCAGCTACACAGACACACACCCAACAATTGCTCCGCAAAATGAAAAAGAGAGCAATAAATTACTGGGTCCATCTAAACCAGGCTGACCCACACGCCTACAACCACATAGCACTGCAGAGCAACACACTGCACCCAGAACAGCATACCCTAGGTCAATCCCCTCACCCCTGTGAGCTACAGAACAACACCAAGAAAAAACACACAAACTCAATAATCACAAAAATTGACATAAATTAACAGAAAAACATATATGGCAAGTCATTTGTAAATGTCTGCTTTTTGTATTCAGCTATGCACCAGGCAGTATGCAGTAGTCCTCTGCAAAACCACACAATTTGGCACCTTTGCAGTTGCATTTGTAGCAGAGGTCCAGGACTGGATGATGGGAGGTGGTTCAAGTCTGGGCTGAGGCGTTAATTTAACTCAGTTGAAAACCAGTAAATATGTGCCGATTAGCTAACTGTCAATACTGTAGGATATATTGCTACTGTAGATGGTGAAGCCAAGTATTATTCATAAGGACAATACAGGCACAGGGATTAATCAGCACTGTGAAACAATATAAAAAATGTAAAACAAAAATCTATTACATGCAAAGTGAAGTGTTTTCTCTGTTCCCCTTTCCTCCTCTCATTTCCTTGTCTGTACTTTTCGAACCCCACTCTGGAGCTGTAATATATCATTCAGTTCCTAACATCTGCTGGAGCTCCTGATTTCTCAATCCACCCAGCTCCCAGAAGCCTCCTCCACCTGCTGCAGAACCAGCCCCTCATTACAGCGCACAGACACACACATAACAACCTTAGCTGTCCTTTCTCACACACGCTCAAGGTTAACATCTAACAGTTACTATTATTAAAACATATGTATAAGTGAAAAAGAAATGGGGTGGTGGGGGTGGGGGGGGGGGTGGTTTGCAGAGTGACGTGCCAGTCGAGTTGGCACAGGCTCATCAGCTCAAGCTAGGCCAATTTTCCAGTAAACACATGACTCACTCAATAAAGATGCACCAGAAATAAATAGCTTCCCTGTTCTTACCCAGTTCAAGCCGGAACCACACCCTAACGCGGTTTCTTGCAGGGGCACTGTGGCTACGCTGTGTGGCTGCTCATTGGGTTGGGGGGGTGGGGGGTGCTGTAAGGCTCTTAGAAATGGTAACTTAAAGGGGAACTGCTGGTACCCCTCTTGTCTTTGTGTTTATTGTTTGCCTACACTGTTGATTGTGTGCAATTGCCCGACCTTTTCCGGGGGGGCCCGAATGCTGTCTGCTGGCTGGCGTTGTGCAAGAGGCCTCTCTTTCTCCCTGCCAATGGAAAATGTGATACTCTTTGGCAGCATGGGCCAGTAAACAAGTAATACATGGCAGCTGTCTATTTTTTTTTTTCCAGGAGCTCTCCTCTTTGATAGCATATCAAGTGGTTATATGGTGAAAGGCCAGTAGTCCAGAATACAAACGTTGTGCAGCATAAGACCACAGACAACAGGGTGATTTAATCCAACAGACTTTTGATGACAATGTTCAGTGGTCCATTTCTTAAACAAATCAAGTGTATTTCTAAAAATCTGTGTTAGCTGTCATGTATTGTTTTAGCTCTATGAAGCACAACAGCAAAGAGGAGTTTGAGAGTATAGTATAATCCTATTCAGCACAGAAGTTGTCATTTGAATTAATACTATTATTATTAAAATGTACTTATTAAAAGTGGGATTTGAAGTGTTCTGAGGTTATTTCAACCTTTCAGACTGTGAGCAGTCATTTAAAGAGAAAATAGATAACTAATGGCACTTGTTAAATACAATATATAGGGAGAAAAAACATAGATAAAAAGAGATAAGATTTTATAAGCCTAGGGCGAGGGAGCTAACAAAAGTTGCCTGCTTCGAGAGGGCTCTATCACTATTAGAACACTATTACAACATGATATATTTCTTTATTTTCTCTTAAAAAAAAAACATTAAAACCTATATTTATTTACCTTGAACTTTTGATATCTCAAAGGGTAACCTTCTGCTGCGGAAAATAGTCCCTAACATAATTTTCAGTTTTTGCTTGTAAATTGCCCCAGTGCCTCCTCAAAATTTCAAATTGAAAAAATAAAACAATAATATAAATATATAACCAGGCAGATCCATTTCAGGGCACTAGTATTCTATATAAGTATGGTATGGCTGCCGAGTATTAGGATGTCTAGCTTTAAAAAAATGAAAAAGGAAAGAAAATATTTAAACTGTTTAAATACTGTAACAATATAAGCACCAGTTTCTAATCAAATAAAACCCTGGTTATTACCTTGGTACTTGACTTTTTCTGTACAGTACTTTCCTGACATAATCAACGAGCAGACAGTAATGTCCTCTAATCAAGTTTCTCTTGCTCCAGTTTGATTATCTCACACCTCATTGTGATTCCACTTCATATTGGCTTCCTCTGTCAGAAGAAGGTACCATGGGCTTGTGCACATGTTAGGACCCCAACCCAAAATACGCCCCCATCTAGATTGGGTTGAGGTTAATTAAAATTTTTAGAACCCCAAAATCTTTTCATGTTTTGGGTTTGGTTGTCTTGTGAATGACCCCATCGTGATGCAGAGCATTCATTTAACCCGAACTGGAGCTGAAGAAGATCATTTGAAAACACAAGCAGTGAGCAGCATTGTCACAGTGCGTGTCTGTCTTCTAATTAAAGCTACAGTACCACATTAGCTGTGCACTACACAACACAACAGAATAAAATAACAGGAGAGTGAAGATGAACACACGCTGTCCTCTGAAGAGTGTGCTGTCAGCCAACAATGCAGCTCTGGACAGCTCACAGGCACGCCTGCAGGTGCTTGGCCAGACTATGGGGGTTGCTGGTGTGCAATGGGTACTCCCCAACCCCTGGGAGCTCCCGTCCACGTCAGTGGAATAGCCTGGACTAGAGCTGGCGATGTCCAGGCTGTAGGGCTCATCCTGCACACCATGCAGAGTGCCTTTAAAGGATGTGCCAATTGGAAGCCCCCAATTTTTTAAAGAATTTAGGCAAATGCGAACCTTTTTCAATGCAGTAGTTTTATTTTTCTCTTGCTACCGATATAGAAAAAAAACTGCAGAAAAACTGAAGCATTTGCCCTTATTTGTGACATTGAGAGACACCCAAACATTTTATTTACTTGATTTTTGGTTTTGGATGTAATCTAACCTTAAGGTGGTCCAACCCAGAATGCACACTGCTTAAATGATGCATAAACAAATTGCCTAGTGACTGCAAGAATGAAAGCTGGTTCTTTATAGTTCATGGAAAAAAAAAACACCTCTGTTCTTGTAAGACCTCCAGGACTTATATATATATATATGTGTGTGTGTGTGTGTGTGTGTGTGTGTGTGTGTGTGTTTGAGATGAGCTGAGCTGGTTGTCTCAGTGTTTATTTAGTTGTTTTTAACATTTCTACTTCATTGGAAGCCTTCTAGAGCTGTGTGAAATCGCTCTTGTTTCAAATATAGATTTTTGTTTGTTTTCTTTTGGGTTTTTTCTTAATTTGAGTTACTGTTTGCTTCTCTTTTTGTCCAATCACAGCTTTCAGACACACTGTATAAGATATTCAATAATTCCTGTTCAATTTCCAGTGGATCCTTTGTGTTTCACATTGGCACAATAATGAAAAATAAGCCCATAACAGTTCTGGGATGGGAGTGTGAGGGTGGGGCACGTAGTTTCTCAAAGGTTTGGCAACATGCATATTGATGAAAACACCATATAAATGTTAATTGTCATGTCACATATAATCAAAACAGCGTTTCTCCCAAACCAAACCAAACCAAAATGAAGCACCAGAAAATTAAGAAGGGATCCATTTTTATTTTGCAGTTGTTTTAGGAGCGCAGCATTTCTTATTTTAAGGGTGTAATTATTAATTTATATTCTAGCATTCTGTATATTCTATTACTTTCCTGTTTTAACAGAAAATGTATCACACTGAATTAATAAGATGTAAATTCAATAATTAAGTAATTCAAATAGTAATAATAATAATAGTTTTAATAATTATAATAATAGCTATAGTTTATTGGTAAGTGTATAATGTATCTTTAACAAAGTAGTTGCTATGTAAATAAAGTTTTAGCAGTTAAATAATTCTTATTGTTACAAGTACCCAAACTGTTTGTGCTAAGATTGTGCAGCTGTATTATTTGCAGTAAGGACAAAGCCCATGTTGGGTTTTTTTTTTTTTTTGTCAAAAATACCTCTAAAAACAATTAAAAAAATACAGCTCCTTTACAGACAGACATGTTCAGATAGTTGTCCAGTTTAAACATTCACGTTTATGGTTAATGTGTCTCAGGTTTTACGGTAGTTTATGGGAAAAAAAAAAAAAAAAAAAAATTGTAAAGATTACAATTGAGCTATGATAAAAGAAAACAAAGGTTTAAGTTGTTTGAATTAATCACAAATAATAATTATAGCAATCAGACAAAAAGGCAGGAAATCAGGCAGTCGTTAAATAGTGGTGCTACCAATCACTTGTATTTAACAATTTCATGCATTTAAAAAGCATGCACTCTGCCTCAGACACAGAGTTGACTGCAGCGTATCAAAATTAGTCCACTTGTTAATCCCGATTGCAGTTTACCAGAAGATAATCATCACATTATTCGCTAAATCGGACAAAACAAGATCCTGATCTCAACGTACCAAATCGGATGTGAGATCACCCTATTCAGGTGGACTAACGTAGTGCTATGAAGTAAAAAAAAAAAAAACTAATTTAGTATGCCTGCTTGTCCTACGTTTATACAGCACATTGTAACACGAAGACAGTGCCATTATTCTCTGAAATGACGTCTACAAACTAGTGAAGTGAAAAGTTTACCCTTTGAAGCATTTGGTTCAGTAAGATTCGCTCGCCGAGTCACAGAGCTACCCTTAATAAAATTGACAGTTACACTCTGTAATGATATAATGTACCTTAATATGTTGTTGATACGTTATATAAGCAATTCTTCTTAGGTAGACAGCTAATCTGTTTAAATAAACTACTAGAGCAAAACTAATAAAGTGCTGCACAGTAAGATACTGTGTATTTAAATAATAAAAAGCATGCACGTCTGATATATTCAATTTAAGCTGAAATGTCAGTGTAATGTGTATTATGTTAAAATGCACATATGATCCGTGTGAGCAATGTGAATAAAAAGATATGCAGTCAGCTACAATTATATTATGAATATAGGTGTACTTTAACTTAAATGTGCTTGCCCGAATCACGCCAATTGTAATAAAAACGCCTTCATAATTGAAAAAAATTGTAAAAAAAAGCAAAATATATATATATATATATATATATATATATATATATATATATATATATATATATATATATATATATATATTATTTGCTTTTTTCATAGCTTTTTCATATTTCGGACTTTTTTGCTGGTTCAGTATCTTCAATGCAGTTTTTAATGAAATGCTAGTAATGACAATGTACACGTAAATGTCCGAGTTTGTCTTTACAGTTTAAATTGTGAATTTCCCTCCCCATTTGTAATGGATTATTATGGGTTAGTCCTCATTATCGGTCTAACCTGTTCCACTTGTTCAGGTCAGCTAAACCAATTTTCAGGATTAGCTGTTTGGTACACTGCTATCAGGACTAATTTAATACAGATTTGCTAGAACGCATTTTAGTCCACTTGATGAGGACTAATTCACTGGTACACTGCAATCGACCCGCCCATACAGTCTGGGTGCATCTGTTAAACCACAGTGATTGGTCCACATTTTACTTCTTTCCCACCACATTCTCACATGGAAATGAAGTATATTAAACATGGCTCGAAGTGACCCTTTCCTGGGTTTAGAATGCACATATTTAACCAAAACTAGTGAACACTTATACCAAAAATAAATTAAACAAATATGAAAATACATCTAATACTGTTATTGATGTAGTTGGTGGAATTGTGTGCATTGGGAAGCATGAAAACAAGTAGTGGTACAAAGTAAGTTATTAACACAAAATAAATCAGGAAAATTTACAAGTGAAGGTTCCCAGCCCGTCACACAACCTTCAACATTCCTCAGACATGTCTTTGATATATCAGGTCCTCTTTAAAAGTAGAAAGGGTTAATTGTTCATAAATTTCATCCTCCCAGTGCAGACTATTATATATGTATTTGCAATATACTCTATTTTTAATAGATAAGATATTTGATATTCACATTTTGCTTAAATGTGTCTATTATTATTATTATTATTATTATTATTATTATTATTATTATTTTAAATTGGGTGTGCAGTATTATGATAGCTTGCAGCACCACATATCAAAGATGAGGAGGAATGGAAAAAAGAACAAGAATTCGAGTCATATGAATGAGCGGCAATATCATCTCCTTGCTGCGCAAAAACGTAAATAGGGGAGGTGGAAAAATCCACCCTGGTGTCCTTAGACCAGAAGGCATACAGAGTGACAATGGGCCATTAAGCGGAAATTCAGTTACTGGTGTTTTACCTGGCTTACATTTACTAAAAGTGGTTTGAACTGATTTACTCTGCAAGTTTCTTGTTTATTTAGTGCCAAGGCCAATTCAATTAGTTGATTCTCTGAGGGGTATTACAAACCAAAATTTAATGATAGCCTTGGTTGGTTGACATGCAGTGAAAGCTTCAGAGAACCTTTATATAAGTATTATGTAATAGAACAATGTTGGGTTAACATGTAATAGTACAGAAGGTGTAAAGTGTGGCAGGTAAAATTCCACAGTCTAGCTTTGAACATTGTTGAGTCTCAGGTCATGGCCACTGTAAGGCATAAGCGGTTAAGTATATTTTGGTATGTATTCATTATGAAGTGGAGTACAGTTAGGCTACACGATTGTGGCGCCAGTGTGTGATTGTGGCAAGACAGGCTGACCACTGGGAAATCGCTGAGCTAACAGGGACAGGAGTTGGCTGAACAGACGAGAAGCCAAGCCTACATTCACCACCACATTAACACACCTTATAATGATATACCATCAACAACCACCTACTGGAAATGTTTGTGAAGCTGAGAGTATGCCTCTAGCTGCCAAATTTTGCAAACTGTCAACTTAAAAATAAAATAAATAAATAAATAATCCACCTTGCTATCCTCATAACAAACCTCCTACAAAGAAGAAACAGAAAGCTGTAGTCAAAATCCAGCTTCAAAATTATGCACCTGAATCCTAGATAAAGCTTTCAGTATTTTACACTCTGATTGTTGAATCCAAAATTCTGCCCCCAAAATACACTTAACGTATAAACAAACTGGTAATTTAATAATCTGGAAAAAGTGAAAACAAAAGGATGCACTGCTTTGAACAGAATGTGTCATTTTATAAACTTTCAAAAAGGTTTTACTTCATTGTTTAAGGTGAAACCTTTTGTTTTAGGCTGTGTCTAGATATCATATTCCCTACACTCTGATTTCCAGATGAGCATAAACAGTCCATAGTCTAATGCATTTCAACTCCTAAACATCTGTTCCCATGACATCATATCTATTTGGACATCATTTATTTATATGACGCATCTTAAATAGCCTTTGTTATATATATATATATATATATATATATATATATATATATATATATATATATATATATATACATATACACACACATACACATAAAAAACATATATATTTCATAGATTCAAAAGATTCATACTGGCATGTATGGCTGTATGTAGATAGATAGATAGATAGATAGATAGATAGATAGATAGATAGATAGATAGATAGATAGTGTAGTACACTTAACTAAATCCTTAATTTTATAACTCATGTTCACCACCTATAATCAAACTGTGGCATCTCTAACCCTAGACAGTAGTGAGCATGTATATAGCTTCACTTTACAGTTGCCAGTATGCATAGGAACTGGCCATGCAACATCTCCGATCCCTTTGCCCCGAGGTCAATAGAGAGATCAACCAAGAATTACAAACAAATCAGAGGTATTAAAACCATTTTGTTCTAATGCATTTAATGGATATTACAGGGGCCAGACATCTCAGGAAGAACTTTATACTAGGAGAATCATTCAAAATGGTGGAGGAATTGAATGGATTTGCCAAGAGTAATTGCAAGACAAAAGTGGGATGGTAGTTTATGAAACAAGGCCTGTAATTTTGCTAGGTGCCAGCCAGAAACCGTGTCTGGGGAACCTGCACTGAAGGCTGCGTGCCAGTTGTCCAGTCTGGAGAAACCTGGATGGGAGTCTCAGTTATTATAAGCCAGCGCTGCTTGGCTGGGAGATGCTGGCAGAGATGTGTCAAGGTGACACCCTGGCAATGTTAGAAAATCATAGGCCATATGTCTAGTCTGCTGTAATTGACATGGGTGTCTGGAATTCATTAAGCTTGTCATTAACTTGATGGTACTGGACTAGGCATAGTATGCTGCTAGGCCGTATGATGTCATAAAGATCCACAAGCATGAGCGGTAGAAGTATGGAAATGAATGGATGTGTGTGGAACAAGGAGTGTCTAAATCTAAGGCAGTGCTGCTTTCCGTATAGGAATGATAGGTGTGACTGAAGAACTTAAAAAGAGTTTTAATTGCTGTGCATTTCATTTGTTTACCGATGTATTTTAGAGAGGCCCTAGTCTGTAAAGCGCTCTTTAAAATTATTTTTATTTGTATCCTTTTCTTTTTATTTTTCAAATCTCTTGTTACCTTGTTTCATCAATTAACAATCCACAACAATCAAAAAAACAAAATAACGTAAAATCGTGCATGGTTAAGGTGTCCAGTCACATTACTTTATATATATAATATATATATAGCTATATATATATCAGATATATATATAATATATATATCATTCACAGTATAATTAAATCATATTAATGTTGAATTAGTCAAATCGCCTCAGATATGCTAATATTAAATTCCTTGTTTTTAAGCTTTTAAAAAATCAGCCTTAAACATTTCAGGGAACAAAAGCCTCACCCTATCAAAGAAGATTTTGGCAACTACAATATATATATATACACACACACACGCACGCACGCACATATATATATATATATATATATATAGCGTATGCAAAAAACAAACAAAACAAATACACAAACAAACAAAAAACCAAAGGCTTTTGCAAGAAATTCCTGGGGAATTAAGAGATGGTTGCAATAATTAATTGTTCTCAAAGGGCCTCATTTATTACAGGTCCCTAAAAGTAGCCATAAGACATGTGTTAACACATTTATTTATTTATATTACCATGGTTCAATTATGTCTGTATGAACACAGTTATGTTTTTTTTTACATTTGCATAGTAAGCTTTTGGATGCTTTTTATAATTCATTTTCAATGTCCTGTTACTTATTTTGTTTGTAAAGTTTTATTTAATCATAATATACCTGTATATAGACACATTTCTGTTCAAACGTTGTTTTTCTTTATTTCTTTATTTATTTTATGCAGTCAGATGCTATATGTGCGTTTTAGTATATAAACGCATTTATTTTAAAATGAGTCTTACTTATTTACAGAGTTTAAGATGTGTAGTATTGTATATACATAAATCTATACCTTATGCTGACAGAGAGCTTTAAGACAGATCTCGACGCGTAACATCTGTTTCCATCAATGCTGTCTACCACGTGATTTAAGGTGTGCCTCATGGTTTGCACAGTTTAGTAAATATCGTCTGATGCTGCTTCATTTGAATACATCACCATGCATATTCAGTAGATGTTAATGTACCCATAGTGTTAATTTTAAGGCGTGCATGCTAACTCAGGTCTTATGCTTTAACACGCTTTATCGTGGTTGATAAATACGGGATTATCTAGCATGTGCCTTATTATCGCATAAGAACCTTTAATAAATGAGGCCCAAATAGTCTTGAAAGGCTGATCAGTTGCAATTATTAAAAAGAAACTCCAAGGCATGTACTCATCCTAACCTGAACATGGTGAGACAGGCTACATTTTAGGAATTCAATCCCTTGGTGGCACTGACTCATTCCAGATATAAACATTAAAGGAATTGCTCTGGGGCCACTAGGCGACCTGGTAGGCAATTCCTGTTTGATAAGAAGAAATTGTCATGGGGACCCGGTAGAAGCTTTAGAGTGGAGACAACTACCACATGTGAGGTTAAAACCAGACCTCTGCACTTATTGCCACCAAGCACCATGGAAACAAAGATACTGGGAGTACATTGAGGATAATAGCAGATTATTAAGGATAATAACAGTAATTTTACACTGTAGAAGGGCAATAGCCTCTATACCACCATTACCTGGTTTACACGTCACTGTTGAATTGTGGCACTCTCAACACAGCCCACGTTACTCAAGCTCAAAAAACTACCACCAAATGGGGCCTAAGCTGAAATTCTGATTCATTACCTAATGCACACACAATTGAATAATTGCCGCTCTTTTAATGAATTTCAACAGCTGGGCTTGTCCTGTGGTAATTTTTGACATACAAAAACAGCAAACAAAGCTATCACATTAAATATATAAACAATGTAGTGGCTGCAATCACATGTTGGAAATATCAGTTTTATTCTAATTATGTTTTGCTTCCTTGAACTCATACAGTGCTTTCGTATGGTATTCATACCCCTGTGTTGCTGCAAGTAGTAGCAGGATGATGGCTGTAAAGTTCATAGTGGCCAGAAATCTGTAAGAGCCAACAGGAGGGCCTGCATCTAAAACTGCCATAGGGAAAGTATAGTAAACTAATTGATAAGCCAGTAATGTCTGGTTTCTAAGAAAGCACAATGCAGGAATCATACTTTCTGTGTAACTTTGATTAATAACTGACAATATACAGGTTGAAACTCTGTTAGCAGGACAATATTTTCATCTAAAAAAGTTTTGAAAAAGCTAATTCTGTAAGCTGAAATAAGGTGCCAGTAATAAGTTCTCTTTCAATTCTATACTAATGGGTATCACCGTCAGGTGATAGGATTATGCTGAGCTTAATATAAAAGCTTCCTTTAGGCCTCCGTAGCTCTGACGTCAGCGCCCTGCCCCTCGGGTGCTGAGTGGCTATGCAGAGCGTAGGAAGTCCAGCCTCTTTTGCTTTCAGCTGCTGATCAGGATTGATAGTAATCTGTTTGTTGTTCTACAACACTCTGATTATTAAAAAATAAAAAATACAATTCAGTGTTTGTACCCTCCGTTGCCTTAATTGTGCCCAGGAAGCTGGCGGCTGCCCCTTCCCCGTGTTTATCCCACTGAAAACGACTGGCACTGCCCCTTAAGCACTCGACTGAGTCACTTATTCAAGCGTTCTCGCTCTTTTCAGCTTACTGACTCTTTGAGTCTGTCTCGCTTACTATTATTATTTATTACTTTGAGAGCTTATTGTTATTATCTGTATATTTTATTACTTGTACTAACATTTGTTTTTCTTTCTTTCAGAGAGAAACATGAGGTGTGTGTGTGTTGGCCGTGGGCCAGACGGAACACTACAGCAGTGATCTTTTTAGATCATAGCCTGCAAGACACTCAGCAGTGGTCTTTATTAGACCATAGCCTGCTCCAGACACTAGCTGCACACTGAGTTTTTTCCCTGTGTGTTGACTTAGATCTCCCGATCTAAATTTTAATCAGGTTTTCTGAGGGATTATTCCACAAGTGTGTCTCACCACACCATCGCAGCGACACACGCGCATGCGCACCCGATGATCCTGTTCTACTGCCACATGGTCTCCCTCACGACTGCTTTGGTACACAGTACCCATTAGTTGATGGCTATTTTCGAAATGAAAGAGAACGTAAGGTTGCAGATGCAACCCCGGTTCTCTGAAAGAGAAAATAGCCATCAAGCAGTGAGGTCGCTTCCGTAGCCCTTGTGGCCTGAAACAAAAGAGGCTGGGCTTCCTACGCTCTGCATAGTCATTCAGCACCCGAGGGGCGGGGTGCTGACGTCAGAGCTACGGAGGCCTAAAGGAAGCTTTTATATTAAGCTCAGCATAACCCTATCACCTGATAGCGATATATATACGGTATTCTGCCAATAAAAAACCTTCAATTTCACATAAACTGAAGTACTGCCATAAGGCTAACTTACATACTCTAATATAAACTAATTTTAGCTAACTGACTATGAGTAACAATTCCTATGTAGTAGTGGTAGTGACTTGATAGTTTTGTAACTTACTGTATTTTTGGCAGCACTACAGGCGAATTTTCTTTCATGGGATTTCTATATACTGTTAAATGCTGCACATCTGCTATTGGTGCTAAGGTAAGGTAGTCGTAGTAACACTGTTACCTTGCATAAGGCTGATAAACCCAGATGACCTACTTTTGGTATGTCTGCTATGTCAATACCACAGCCTACTGTTGGCTGCAATTTGTCCTGCAGTCATTAGGAATCGTATTCGCTGCCCTGCTGAGAATGGTGCTATTCAGGGAATAGCATTGAGGTGAGGAAATCCTTGAACCCCATTACCCTTCTGTGGTTACAGCATGGATGTAAGAGAATACAGACACAGAGGGATAGGGATAATGAAGGCAGAAAGGAAACAGGTTAGGAACTACTACTAATTATAATACTGTCAAATTCATGCTGTAAACTCTGCTAATTTATTCTTTGCACTACTGCTTAAAGCATGGCTGTCAAACTCACTTAAGTTAAGACTGTTCACTTTGTGGGCGGCACCGTGAAAAGAAAAAGAAAAGTTATACATAATAATGTACGTGAAAATGTCTGTAGAGATTGTATGTAGGCCAATATACTCAAATATACTGCTTTACACAAAACACATTACCAACTGCACAATTTCTAACCAAAAGGTACGCAGGCACGGTTTCAATCAATTAATCAACATATTACTCAATGTATTTTAGATTTAAAACATAGGCAGCTCTCAGTAGAAGAAGCTTTCCTAGAACACTGACAAAAATCAACTCAATATCACAAATGTAATATAATCAGGGCCCCGATTTTATTGCATTTCCCTTGAAGCAATTTCATTTCAGGAAAAGTACATTTTTTGCATTTTTTCGTTGTACCCTTTGTAACTGTTTTTTTTTTTTTTTTTACTATCAAACTCTAATTTTAGTGTCAAACACTGTATAAATAAATGGAAAGTGTGTAGTGTACAGAACTTATAAGAGCAGGACAGAGGGAAAAATAAATAAGGCAGCATTAAGCATTCTTTGCACACTGGTACCATCAAAACGACACAGCCATAAATGCATATGAAAATATGAAAGAATACAAAGATAACTAGTGTATTCAAATTTAAATCAATAAGTGTAGTAATCAACTAACTGGTTGTTCTCAAAAACTGTTAAAAAAGAAAAGAAAGAACATTATTCAATGTATTGTTTTTAACTGTAACTATTTACAAAGTCGTTCAGTTTATTTGTTCATATACACTTTTGCTAGTTTGAGGTTTATTGGCTTCAGGCTGTCTCTCAGCTGAGAATACACAACTCCATAAACTGAAAAACTTCTTTCCACATTGCAAGTATTGCAGGGTACAGCTAGACACTGTGCAGCCAGTTGATGCAGATGAGGAAAACAATCCTTCATTGAAGACCAAAAGATTTATAGGTTTATAGGTTTATAGCGGTTATAGTGCTTCAGTAAAATATGTACTGAATACCTAGTGTGCAAGACAGTGTAAGAGAATTGCTAAGGTAGAATATGTTTGAAACATATAAAATATAAGCTAACACTAATAATTTTAATTTAAAAATCTGAGCACCCCCCACCCCCCTCCAGCTCATGTTATCCAGCGGCAGAACTTGATTTTTTTCATTCGTCATCTCAACATCAAAGTGTTCTATAGCGTAAAATGTTTTGAAAGAATTGTCTCGAACCCTCTGCTTTTTGGGATTTTCTGTTAAATGCCCAGACAACAAAAAAAGAAATTATATTGCAAACTGTACAAGCAACTGTTAATGTATCATCGAGAGTCACAAAATTAAGTTCATATTATTATTATTATTATTATTATTATTATTATTATTATTATATATTGTAACCTTAACTGAACGGAATGTAGCCTGTTTGGAAAGGTGACTGTTAAATAAAGCTTGGCTTTCCCTAAGTCTGCCGTATTTTTTTTAATTGTCCGCAATAAGGTGCTGCTGCAATGCAGGCTTACTGTATATATCACAAGCAGCATCAATTATGTGTAAATAAACAAAGTGTATTTTTATTTTTATTTAAATTATAAAAACATGATTACTGTTCTATTTGAAACTACATGGGAATTTTTTAATTCCATTTGTATGGATTACCAGTAAAATAATAAGATTTTCAATCAAATATAAACAAGTAGATTTAGTGACATCACCAGTAAATTATGCAAATGAGTACCATCGAAGCTTGGAACCTTCTTTCGGTAATGTGTTCCGAACCATTGAAGGTTCAGATGCACCTTTCATTGCAGCCCCAGTTACATACACACTGTGATGTTGTTATTACTGATACATGTATACTTGCGGTCCCTTGGGAAATTAATGGAAAGGAGATGTTGCATCTTACATTTCAAATAAATTAATCTATCAAATAAATAAATCTATGGATCCTATCACACCAACACTGTATTTTTTCACTCACAAGGCTGACGCACACAGATATTGTAATGTGGGACCCCCAGAGGTTTCTTACCAAGGGGTTTTTCTCTTAGTGTCACTAGTGTTGAACAGTTGAATCTGCACAGGTTGAATGATTCTCATAGTTCTCTCTTAGATTGGTGTCTTTCACAAAACAGTTTTGGCAACCTCAGGCTCCCGTATTTTCACCTGAATGGAGCGACACCCAAATGTCAAGAATGACTATCTATACAGGTGGGGCATACTGCAGTTAAATAAAAAGGGAACCAATCTACTAGGAGAAAGGATCCTCGAGGAGGTTCTTAAGCATTTAAACTAGAAAGGAAGGGAGGGAGGGAGAAATCAACAAAAAAACAGAAGGGAGACTATATCAAAACAAGGGCAACAACTCAGGTAAGATAGCCATTAAATGTATTTACCTGAATGCTAGAAGTTTCAAAAGCATTCTAGAACTTGAAGCCACTGCACTAACAAGTAATTATGATGTGTTAGGTGTTTCACAGAAACTTGGCTATCCAATAGTGATGGAGACGAATATAATATTAGTGTATACGCTGCATAGGAAAGACAGGCAAGACAGAAGAAGTGGAGGGGTAGCTCTATATATCAAAAATAGTCTTGAAGCCCAGATGTTGAATCTAGAAGAAAAAACAATGCATAATCAATAAGAGTCAGAATAATGGACACAATTTCAAAGGGCATAATAATAGGGGCATACTATAGACTGGCAAATTCAGATACTGAGCAAAATAATACAAGGACATTCTAAATTTGTGCAGCAAAGGAGAAACCATATTAATGGGAGATTTCAACCCCCTGTAGAAAATGTAAACCCGATGGTGAACACGACAGACAATTTGTCAAGGCACCAACTAGAGGTGAGGCATTTAATCTTTTCAAATAACAAAGACAGAATAACTACAACAGAGGTCAGAAAACTCAGATCACAACATGGTCTCATTTGAAGTGCTTTTTAAAACCCAAAAAGTAGATTGGAGTAAAATAGAGAAAACATCTACAGAAAAAGGATGGCTGTTCTTCCAAAAATGTTGTACTAGAGGCACAACACAGTTACATCCCAAAAGTAGACAAATCAAAATCAAAACAAAATGACCAAAATGGTTTAATAGATTAATTAAAAAAATATTCAGAGAAAAAGATACTTTAAAGAGCGTTTAAAAGGGACTAAGTACAAAGTACACAGAAAGAGTACTTGGAACAGCAAACTCAAATCAAAAGGAAGTTAGAAAGGCCAAGAGAGAGATAGAAATGAGCATTGCTAAGGGGGTTAAAACCAATTACAAAAAGCTTTTTCCAATATTACAACAACAAGAGAACATTCAAACAGGAAGTAAAATGCCTAAGAGATACAAATGGCAAAATCATAGACAAAGAGAAAAAAAAAGCAAATATACCAAATGATTACTCTTCACAAGTTTTTACTAAGGAGGATATGGACAGCATACCCCAAATGTCAACAAATAACTTTAGTCTTAAATAACTTTAGCATAGCAGAGGCAGAAGTGTTAAAGGGACTAGGAGCTCTTAAAACAAACAAATCCCCTGAGCCGGATGAGATCCTCTCAACAGTACTAAAGAAATGAAAGAAGTTATTTACAAGCCGCTAACCAAGATCATGCAACAGTCTCTTAACACAGAGATTGTACCGACAGACTGGAGAATTGCAAACTTAATACCGATCCACAAAAAGGGAGACAAAACCAAACCAGGTAACTACAGAACAATAAGCCTGACTTCTATTATATGTAAGTTTGTAAAAACTATAATAAGATCCAACATGGAAAATTGCCTCTATGGTAACAGTAACATCAACAATGGATAATTGCAAAGCATATGACATGGTTTGTTTAGATTTCTGGAAAGGTTTTGACAAAGTCCCGATTAATTCTCAAACTGAACGCAGTAGGGATTCAAGGAAATGCATTTACATGGATTAGGGAGTGGTTAACATGTAGAAGGAGAAACCTCAAAAAGGAGCGAGGTAACCAGTGGAGTACAACAGGGATCAGTATTAGGTCCTCTGCTATTCCTAATCTACATTAATGACTTAGATTCTGGTATAGTAAGCAAACTTGTTAAATTTGAGGACGACGCAAAAATAGGAGGAGTGGCAAAAAAGTTGCAGCAGCAAAGGTCATTCAAAATGATCTAGACAAGATTCAGAACTGGGCAGACGCTTGGCAAATGACATTTAATAAAGAAAAATGAAAGGTACTGCATGGATGCAATAAAAATGTGCATTATCAATATCATATGGGAGATACTGAAATTGAAGAAGGAATCTATGAAAAAGACCTAGGAGTTTATGTTGACTAAGAAATGTCTTCATGTAGACAATGTAGGGAAGTTAAAAAAAAGGCCAACAAAATGCTCTTATATATAGTGAAAAGTGTTGAATTTAAATCAAGGGAAGTAATGTTAAAACTTTATAATGTATTAGTAAGACCTCATCTAGAATATTGCATCCAGTTCTGGTCACCTCGCTACAAAAAGGATATTGCTTTCTTTCTTATGTTCTTAAGATGATTGCAGACTTAAAATATTTTTGCCCATTAACTTATCATTTTTTTATTATACTAAAGCTAGCCTTCCATTATTGGATTCACTCCAGAAAAAACCTTACTTTTAAGAAATATTTGTATTCTGGTTGGTATAGCCAACATCTGCACTTCTCATTATTGGGTTGACGATCTATTTCTATGTTTAGAGAGCTCTTATCACACCTATATTTACTGGTTGTTGAGGGGTACTGTGATGCAGCTGGACACCCTGTCCATTTTCTACAGGTTTCATGTCTGGGCTCAGCCAAGGCCTGAGTTTGTTTTGTCTATTTCTGTCTTTTGTTATTGTGTAAAAAAAAAAAAAAAAAAACTGGGATTGTGTTTCTCAGCAAAAGTCTAAAGCAGCTGGATACTCTGTCCTAGTTAGCAGCCTATTGCCTTGTGTACTATTTACTACCAGAAGTCTCTGCAATCCAGTATGTGCATGCATCAGTTAAATGTGTGATGGTGGTTGTCCATTTTAAACAGTGATTGCATGCTGGTAAAACACACTTCTTGCTCTTAGACTGGTGATATTATTTTTGACCTTTCCAAAAAACACAAGTGCCAGCATTTTCATCATGAAAAGTTGTGTGCTTTAAAAATAAAAGGTTTCAGCCTATTCTGGGATCTTTATTATAAATGGATCATTGAAAATACACTTTATTGGCTTATTCCACTCTCTAACAGCATCCTGGATTTAAAATGCAGCCGTGTCCTACGATCATTAACAATTAGACAATAGAAGAGAATTCCTTGGATTTTGTTTAGTACCCTTCTCCATAGATTCACCTTCTGTGAACTGACTATCACAAATCATACCTGTACAGTTATCAGTGCAATGATACAGGAGTGATAAGCTGTCTGGTTGTTATGTTTGTCTATAATTGTCTTAAAAATACAGTCATTTCTAAGAATATTACAGCACGTCAACCACATTTCATACATTTCACAAGTGGTTTACAAAGTATATGTATGACTGAGCAATGCGTACGAACTTCACACATACACACGTGAACAGGTGCATTTGTCATGCCTGTTTTAGCTCAGTGCTAGTTTGCTTTTGTGATGTGGGCCAATGACGTCCAAAACAAATCAATTCCTTATTATCAAGTCAGGAATCGCAATATATCTTGTATTTATATACTTTCCTTGTAAATTTCATCAGGGGTTAAGCCAATTAGTCAAAATGTATTTCTTTGCTTTTAGAGTGCATTTCTTTACCTTATTTTGATTTGTTTAATTTGTTATCTCTTTCTGTGTTGTGTAATAAAGTACCACTTTAATACAACTTTTTTGGTGCCTGTTTTTTTTTTTTTAAATCTATTTTGTTTTTATTTGATTTTATACATTTAAATGTTCATCGTTGTTTGTTTTGTTTTTGTTTAATATCATTATAACCAAGTTAATTACAAAATAAAAACTACTGTAATAATAAAGTATAACGTTACAGATATTTAATTATCGTGTTAATGTAAAATAAAAAGAGAGAAAAAAATGTGAAGAGGATAAAACACAATTTTTAAGACTCCCAGGTAGATCTAAAAGCACGGTACAGCTTTCAGCTGACCCATTTAAATAATTTGCACTCTTCATTATAACATTCTCCCTGAAAGAGAAATTACACTTCCCTTTGGTAACTAGGTAGCATAATCTCCCCGAGGCTGGTTAATTGCATCCTATGATAACCTCATATGCTGTGGCTGTTTAATTTTTCATTTATTTCAAATAATTATGGATCAGTGGAGAGGGGTATTGATTTGATTCATTAACTTATTCCCAGTCGGTGCCAAGGTTAATGATTACATGTATCCCAATTATACTGTGTATCTTCCAGGTTATCTCCTGTGATTGGCTTTAATGAATATTAGGTGGGCTAGAAAAGGCTAGTTTTCACTTTACAAGGACTGTGTCTATAAGGCTTAATGCTTCAGACACTGAGGATGAAGGGCCATTATGTAGCATCTTTCAATGCAACTTCATTTTCAAGTGCCTACTCTTGTTCAAATGTCACAAATTGTGGATTACGATTCAAGACAGTTTTTATTTCCTCCAGCTCTCATGCTTGTCAATCTCAATCATATGTGAACTGACTGCGCTCAAACAGTGACTGCAATTAAACAGCGAATCGACCTTGAGAAAAAAAAAAAAACAACAAAAAAACATGTTAACCAATAATCAGTCACTGACATTGCCTTTAAAAAGAATCTGGCATCTGAGTTCCTATTTTCTGTTGATTTTGAAGAAAGGCTATGTAAACCTGATGCACAAAAAGAGACACCACCTAAACTCTTTACAAGAAATCTCCTTTATATATATATGTAATAATATATAATCTAATTTTCATATTCATACGTTGATTATTGCTCATCTAGTAGTTCAAAGCTTTGTGAAGTTGGGTTTTAAAGAATCTCTATGATTTAGCATCAACAACATTCTATACATAAGAACATAAGAACATAAGAAAGTTTACAAACGAGAGGAGGCCATTCGGCCCATCTTGCTCGTTTGGTTGTTAGTAGCTTATTGATCCCAAAATCTCATCAAGCAGCTTCTTGAAGGATCCCAGGGTGTCAGCTTCAACAACATTACTGGGGAGTTGATTCCAGACCCTCACAATTCTCTGTGTAAAAAAGTGCCTCCTATTTTCTGTTCTGAATGCCCCTTTGTCTAAACTCCATTTGTGACCCCTGGTCCTTGTTTCTTTTTTCAGGCTGAAAAAGTCCCTTGGGTCGACACTGTCAATACCTTTTAGAATTTTGAATGCTTGAATTAGGTCGCCACGTAGTCTTCTTTGTTCAAGACTGAACAGATTCAATTCTTTTAGCCTGTCTACATATGACATGCCTTTTAAGCCCGGAATAATTCTGGTCGCTCTTCTTTGCACTCAGAGCATGTGCTATACATTAAGAACTCTCTGTGTAAACTGTATACTGTATAAGGCTCAGAGGGAGTGTTATATAATACTTCAATTTCAACACATCGGAAACAAAAACCTAAAAAAAAAAAAAAAAAAACATTCAGAATAACAGAACAAGCACATATTTTGAACAGGTTGAGTGAAAAATACAAGACAGGCCCTGAATATGTTAATATTCTTAAAGAGCATCTTGGTATACGAATGAAAAATGCTCAAGAAATTTCTATAAATTAGCAAGAAGCAACTGGCATATTTTTAACATCGGCTGGGTTCCTACATGACCAGAATTATTGTGTTTGTCTAATTTTTGGTTCAATAACAGCTGTGAATATATAAACTCTGATGATGGGACAACTCTAACACTAGATAAAAACATGAATAAAACAGAAAAAATGGACATTTGTCACGATAGTGCTTTTTTCACACAGGAATGCATTAGAACAGATACTGTATCCCCTGGGTTATTTGATTAGTTACATGGCTTTTAAACCAGACATTATTTTTCATTACGGTACCTGTGTACTTCCACTTCAAGTGTGGGTGCCCTGCAGATGCACGCTAATAATGTGGTTAAAGGGCATTATGGTCTCAGAATATCATACCGCAGGTCAGTTCTGTCTCATTAGCTGATCCATGCAAGGTAATGGAAGCTCAAATAGGCCATTTATGAGCACAGCAGGTTGGTGACATGTTCCGTAGGGGGTTGATGGAAAAACATTTGTATTGGAAATGATGATTGTGGGCGGGTTAGTGGGCTCCCTACAGGTTTTTATTGAACTGGGTTCTTAGTAGGGCCCCAGACCCCAGGAACTTACCGACATGCTGTAATTATTACATGGTGATGCATGGTATCACAATCACACAGCAGCGCTGGGGTACAGTGCAGCAACAACAGGGGGGCCAAAAGACATGAAACCCCTTTACAACAATGAGACCCAGGGACTGATTTGCCTCCATACACAAATGAACTCTGTTGATTATTCCTTACATGATTTTTTTTTCTCTCTTGTTAAGAGACTTTTTAAACCCCTATCCATGTTATACACATTTCCCATGAAATACACTATATGGAAAGGGAAGCTATCAAGGAATACCATCCCCTTTGTATGGATCAATAAGGACCTCCTATCTACTAATATGTGCGGGAGGTCATTGTGCTGCTCAGTAATGCACGCACAGTTGCATGCATTCATCTTTATCATAATAGCAGATCAATTCAATGTATAATATACAGCCTGTACCTATTCTGAAATAACCAATAGTTAGTACAATATCTGGAATTGTTATGTTTGGCAATGCATCTCACTATTAAACTTTATTCTGTGCTGCAAGTTCAACATCATTTTCTGAGCTCAGGAAAGAGATTCTTTAACAAAGACTGGCACACATCCCCCCTTGTTTCCTCTTATTTAATTAACGCATATCATCTTTATGTTGTATTGGGAGATCTTTGTTACAACATGCTGTACTGTCAGCAGTTTTTAATGCTTCCCAGAAGCTCAATGAAATAATAGTTATATAAAAAGATAATATGTATTGCACCATGGTGTGTAAAGATATTTTAAGCTGCTAGGTGTCTACATTTGTAACTTACCCCCCTCCCTCCTTTTATTTAGAGTACCACATGCAGGACATGTATTGCCTTATAGTGGGAAAATGTTTATTTCACTAACAGCTACAGTATAAAAAAAATACTATTAAAAATCAAATGCATTTTAACATAATGTGGGGATCTTACAATAAGAACACATGAGATCAATTAAGTAATGGTAACACATATTAGATACATTTGCTGGGATTATTATGGTAGCTATTTCAAACGAACTATTTGGAATAAAATGTAATCAATGATTTTATATGAACAAGGTTCTCAAACATTAATCACACCATGCTCCCCTAAGGACTATGTATAGTAGGTATTCTAATTGAGCTACTCATAGTATCTCTAGTGACAATACAAATAAGAGCTTGACATTAATGCTGGAATTTCACCAAAATCCATCTTCATTTCTTATACGTTTCGCTTCTTCAACAAAGAGAACCAGGACAACATGCTTTACCTCCTTTTTGACAAGCTCTTAATGTAAAGCACACACTTAAATGACTAAATAAGTAAAACACATATACTAATCCTATAGCATATTATATTCCTTAGTGAACCACGACAATCCCCATTTCAAACACAGCGATAGAGATTCATTACCACAACTCCTCATCCCCTTACTGCAGTTAAAACAACATTGTACTGCAGCTTCTGGATACCAGCTGGAGTGCCAGGTAAGGAAAGGGCAGCTATTACACTGGAAACATTTACAGGAAGAAAGACATTAATGCAGGCTGTTAGAAAGTATTTACTAGAGCTGTAATATATTTTTAACAAGGAGAGCTGCTCTGTTACTTAATATCCATGTTTCCCATCAGATTATTCCCGGTGGATGCAGTTCCGCTCCCTCCACTAGTATTTCTAACCATTCTGACCTTTGCATTGGCCCAATGCTGGGTTTAACAAATGAGGGTTAAATGTTATAGAGCAAGACAATAAAATCATTTCACTTCAATCAGTTAACCTGTATACAATAGGGAATGGTAAGTTAACTGGGTGATGGGATCATACGTATTTCTTGTTACTCTGCCACAGGTTTTGGGTTCAGTCAAATTTTTTAAGTACCAGTGTTCTTCATCAATGCTTAAGAAAAAAATAAATGTTTGCAAGAAAGCACAGGATGAGATAAGGGACCTAGAAACGTAATCATACAATTAGAAAACCATCTTCATGAGAAAGCTATAAAGAACATTTTTATGAATTGCTGTAATGCATGAATTGTTGTTGTATGTGTTGTAATCACTATTTGTTATTTGCTAAAGATAATTTAAGAATATTTACTGGTACTGTACTGTATATAGAAATGAGATTAAAAGCGTGCTACGTTATCATTATTAAGTATTCTTCCATGCTTTCATTTTTTATCTTTAATTACATTTCCCCAGAATTTTTTTTCACTGTTTATTTTTGAAACATGACATTAAAATAAGAGTAAACTTGTAATACAAACAAGCTCCCATACAAAAAAAAAAATGTAAACGCAGAACTCAAATTATTAACAAAGTATTTACATTTAATATCTTACAGATAAAAAGCTTGATACGTTTATTAAACCAGCAGGTTTAGGTTAAATGTACAAGATGTCACGACATCAGATGTTCTCTAATTAGGAACAGCTTCATGTAAAATGTTGTCAGATTAGATCATCATCACTTCCAGTGTGATCGTGAAATGTTTCACACAGCATCAAATTGACCTATTCCACTGTGTGTCATTGTGAACAAACTATGATGTGTAGTCTTGTAAGGACTTTAAAGCAAGATCATTTAGTTTTTTTAATTGAATGGAGAAGAAATATTGAATCATTGATTAAAGACAGACTGGTACAATATCTATCCTGGTTTGCAAAAGTCTGAATCTGGTAAATTTTAAATTGTACCGGTAACTGTCAACGTTTACCAAGAAGAAATATATTGCTTTTTGGATATTTAATGGAGTTCTCTCTATTAATCTTCCTGTATTGTTGCTCATCTTGCTCACTCCCTCCTCTGCTTTTTTTCAGATCTCTTCTAGCCCAGGCTCTATTCTTTGGGAAGAGAGTTACTTCTTTCCTATCTCAGCTCGACAGTCTGCTTATTTTCATTCACTTGTTATTTCACCTATTGGGAATGCCCCCATTCCCTCCATCTCGCCTTAACTGGTAAGGTAGCATGGGCACAGGAGGGACTAATATCTCCCCTCAGTTAATTTTGGTGTAATTTGGTGTCAATTCTGTTGGGTTATTAAATCATTTTCAAATTGTAAGAAAAAATATTTTGTACTAGTTAGTGCTGCTTCTGTATATTTTTTTCATGAGTTTGTTTACTGGGATAGGGCTTTTGTGATCATCCCATTTCATTCCAATTAAAGCCTTCACAGCTCTTATATGTATATTGTAAGACCATTGATAATTTTACATCTTTAATGTTTGTGGATAATACGTTTTTTTTTCAAGAAGCTGCTTGATGGGATTCTGGGATCAATACGCTACTAACAACCAAACGAGCAAGATGGGCCGAATGGCCTCCTCTCGTTTGTAAACTTTCTTATGTTCTTATGTTCTTATGTTTGTACAGCTGTGAAAGCTTTGTTATTTTTATTTTTTTTCTCAAAATGTTTTTTACATATTTTTTATCACAGGATCTGTATGTAAGACACTTTCAGAACACAAAAGAGATTTATGTAGAAGATAGCGATAGATGCTACTTGCACATAAGGTGTAAGAAACATTATTTGAAAGACCTGGGCACCTGTGACAACAACCATTAAACCCACAAACAAGTTACACAGCTGAGAATGGGTTTTAATACTAAGAGGGTCCGGTTGTCCATATCAGTCTCCAGAGAGGAAACACTTGTTCTCTTCTTTGTGTCTGTAGAGCAGAGATAGAAAGTCTACTAATTATGATAAAAAAAATATGAACATGTGTAGGCTGCTTTATATAAGCGGGGGCCGCTAACATAATTTGGCACAATGAAATGGTACTGAGTGAGTGGAGACTATAGTCTCTCAATTCATTTACTCTAAACCAATGTTTGGTCATTCATTGTGTAGGCTATGCTGAACTTGTGACTCAGAATCTATTATGTAAGGGTTGGACCCAGCGCATAACTGCATGTGTTTGACTAAAAGGCTAAAACAATGAAACACATAGCAGCATTCAGTTACACCAATCTCAAGGGTATACTATATATGCTAAAGGATTTTTTAAATAATAAACACAGTCCATGTCTAGACAAGGGTACTGTGGCACGACACACAAACCCAGCATGGAGCAACCTCAGCAAAGAAAAAAAAAAATAGTGAATTCACCTATACTGTGTGTGAACATTTATAGGCCTCCAGTTCCATTAGTAATGAAACACAATAGTTAACCATAGAATTACAGTCATCCAAAGGAATGCAGTTTAGATGGCCTGGCAAGGGTGTACAAAACCTTTAAACTCCAGTATCCCATGTGATTCCTTTGCCTTCTGTGAAAATAGTTTATGGGCCATAATCCACAGAATACAATAACCAAAACACAGTTAAGGGTCAGGGCAGCAGTACAACACCTCAGACTGCTGCTCTGTTCAGCATGTACAGCTGATCTGTGCCAAAATGCATTGACGCTGTTGGCTACTTGTATTGCTAGCGCTCCTGTGGTGAGACAAGCACTGGCACTGGTATTACTGTTTTCTTAGTTGATTTTCAGTACTTCAGAGGCTCATGGCCTCATACAGTTTTACATAGTTATTATAATTGTTTTACATTATAACCTCTTGTTGAAAATATTACTTATTAACAAGTATGCCATTTTTAACCCCTTGTTTATTTGATGTTCCCCTTTAAACAGTGCTTTGAAAATGAGAATATACTTCTGTGGAAGGGGTGTGGGTAATTCACTGACTAGGAGACAGACAGGTGTACTTGAAAACACCACACAGGTGCCCAGTTTTATTTTCAAACAGTTCTTGCTTTTTCCGGCAGAGGGCACTGTTGACTGTGGGCTGCCTATCAACGATGATAGACAGCACCACGGAAATACCACAGCTGGTACGTGAACAGCAAGTGCACTCGCAGGTGCTCAAAGAAATAATAATGAAAACAGAAGGCGAAAAGAACAAAGGAAAATAAAACAGTAATAAAACTACAAATAAAAGGTGCTGCACTCAGCAGCGTTATCCCAGTCGCCGCTACCCGCACGACCCGGATCACCGTCCTATTCTATCGGCTATCTAGCCTGCTCTTTCACAATACGCCGGGGTCTGCCCAAGGATTCCTCGCTCTCTCTCTCTGTCTCGCTGTGAATCTTTATTTTTCTCCCGGCTGATTCTCGGTCCCGAATCAAAGCTTCCGCACTCTTAGCGCGTCTAAGTGGGCAGACCTGAGGAAACAACAGAGCGTTATTTTATAGGACCAACAATCACCCAAGACCCGCCTCTCAGCCATTCAGAGAGGGGGAAAGTCCACACACCCACTTTCCCACCTCCCCATGTCACTGCCATGACTCACAGGCAGTTGTTGGGCGACTGTCGCCCTCTTCCTGCAGCCCGTGAACACGCCAGCAGAGTCAGCACAGATCTCTCCCTGTTACAACTTCTAACCCTCAAAACTTTTATAATATGTTTTTTAAGCACCTCTTTTTATTGATCACCAGCAGGAACATACATATGCGATTTCTTGTTCCACCACTTTGGAACTTCAACCAACAGATGTCCAGAGAGCAGAAGCTGTTCAAATTAAAATATGAAAATAAAAAAGCTGCCCAATGAATATTGTAGCAACCTGAGGGTACTGGGCATGCTGACCCTGGCCATACGGTACATTATTAAAAGTTAGTCAGATGCCGAGACACTCTATATCACAGCTTACTTTACATTAGGTGATGTATCTGGACTCAAAATGAAAAGGTTAGCTCTGTATTTTGATTATGCACTGCTGCACAAAGAAACTGCCTAGTCTGTGAATACAGGCTTTGATGTAATGGAAGCTGCAAGTCACACTGGGTTGATCATAGGATTGACCTACATGTCTGAACATGTAAGAATGTTCTGCAGGGTAACCAAAATAAATTGCTAAACCACAGAGGGGTAGATGTACTAAAGTGTTGCCCCTTTCACAATAGTCACAAATGAGTCAGAAGTCTAGGGTGAAATGTACTGAACGACTTTTTAGGGAATGCTTTGCGGCAACAGTTTTGCTATGCGGTCCAACCCTAGATGAATATGTAATTATGGGCATTCCTGCATAAATTCGCAAAAATGGGGTGGAGTGCAAATGAGTGTTATCAAATATTGTAACGAGATGTACTAAAGCTGCCGGCAATTAAGAACTTTTGAAAGCATGTTTGAAACAGTCATAATTGTAGTTGGCATTTCCCAGTCTGCTTTTTCTCTTGCGTTGACAATTATGCTCACTGCTTTTTTGGGGCGACCACCCAAGTGACTAATTTTCACTAAAGGCAGGGTGTACTTACAAGCCTTGAAAACAAATTTCTATGACATTTCTGGTTTCCCTAACGTGTTGGGAGCAATAGACTACATAGATGTACCACTAACCCCTCCAGCTCATTCTGAGCATCTGTACAGGACCATGAACTATTTTGTGCTAATTGTCTAGGCTACTAAGTAGGCACACTGTGCTTGGGAAATTAAGAATAAGCTTTCATTAACTAGTGTTTGAAAGAAGAAAAAAAAACACCTGTTAATGTTACAAAACAAAAACTAAATAGCAAAGTAATATAACGCAAGTTCTCTTGAGCCCCCCAGTATGCATATCATTGACAGTGCACTGCCCACTTGTATACACCAATGCCAGTGCCAGTGGGGATGGTGCTTAATACTGTTACACACTCTTCTATTTCCAGACCAGCATCAGTGTAACACCATAGGTGATAAAACATTGATTTAGGTGACATTTGATTTAGATTTACTTCATCCCTGAAGTACAAGAATCAAAATACAATTAGTAAAGTTCAAACTTTATAGTCCTGATAGCCTCTCTAATTGTGTCAATGTGCAGTTCAGAATCATAAAGATTCATTTTGCTTCAAGAAGTCTTTGTTTATATTATGTTTATATTTATATTATGAGTATTACATACCCGTAGAACACATTTTTTTTTCCTAAATAGAAGATAAATAAGACTGATGAAAATGCTTTAAAAATATGTCTCAACAATTTACTGTTGGCCAATCGTGTGTAAATGCAACACGATAATGAATAAACAGGTGTGCCGAATACAGGCTATGCTAAAGTAATGACAGGTGTTTGAGTTCAGTGGGTGGCCTTTCTTATATGGCACACAGATTATAACTGTGCATTACCATGGTGTTGCTTTCTGTATCATTAGTCTAAGTCACCATGCATACAGACATTTCCACAGGGTTATATAGAGTATGTAAACTGAAAAGGAAGAACAGCCATGGCTTACTGTAGATACAACTGGGACTAAAACCTAAAAAAATACCCTTTTTTACTGCACTTTACATTGTACTATGCACAAATACATATACACCAACGTGTCCATTTGTTGCTATGGAACACCTTCCTTACAAGCTTCAGACAGGCTCAGCTGAGAGTGAAAATAATTCAGCAGTGGCAGGTACACAATGCCCTACCATGTGTACCTCTCAGCTCCAAGCATATCAATGTATATATTAACTGCCTCCTTGTAGTTAATGAGGTAACACTATGTTTCAATGATATGACCTACATATTATGAATATAAAAATATAAGCAGCACTATTAAAACCCCTTGAACTATAATTTCTTGGTTGTCTTTCTCTGTCTTAAAGCTACCTAATGATGAGGAAGTGTAACCCAATTTACATACGTTAGACACAGATTGCCTTGCTTTTACACAAGATACAGGGCTGTACCAATTTCTGCATGTAAGAAAAGAACATAACATGGTGAATAAAATAATCTATTTTCATCCCTGTTAATAATGAGATAGAATTTCACACAGTCATCTGCAATGTGGAATTAAGGGGAAAAAATACAGTTTTTTCATGTTTTGAAGGTTTTTTATACCCTCCAATACCAAATAGGAAGAGAAATGGTCATTTCTGTTTAGAGGATGTCCTAGGACTCTCTTCTTGATGATAATGCCTCCTTCCAAAAATGTTCCACTGTCTCCAGATAAAGTTTAGCTCAGTTTGATGACAAAGCTTATAAGGGAGACAATGTAGAATCAGACATAGATGATGGCAAGGTTGGAAGGGGTTAATAAATACAATTGCTTTGCTGTTTTGCATTTTTAAATATTCACCTATATCCTGACTGAACTTGACAAAGATTTTAGTAATCTTGCAACCAGAAGTTATTCTCAAAGAGTTTGGCAAACCAATATTAGAAGGTAGCAGATTTCCACAACACATACTACACTTTAGTTTATGTTTCATAGATGGTACTTATATTTTGTAGTTTAGTATTTATATCACATCCACAAATTTACAGTACCGGTGTAATAACATGTCCTCAAAAATCTAGAATACAGGCTCATCCAGTCGATGGCTGAGTTATGTTCAAAACCCCAGCCAGGCTTGGTCTAAACATGCTGGTGGTCAGGTACCTCCAAACATGTCCAAGCAGGGACTTACCAGGCTGGGCCCTTGCCTCCAGGATTCAGCAGTTTGGTAAACTATGTTATGGAGGCTGTGTTGTCCAGTGGTTAAAGAAAGGAGCTTGAAACCAGGAGGTTCCTGGTTCAAATCCTGGCTCACTCATTGACTCATGTGACCCTGAGCAAGTCACTTAACCTCCTTGTGCTCCATCTGAACCACTGCATATCAAGATACAGTAGTAGACAATGTTATAATCCGAAGATGAACAGCTACCTATCAAGATACAACACTGTTTGTCTTTAAGCAAAGAGGAGCAAATTCAGGTCCTTTTGATTTGTGGTGCAGATAGGCAACAGAGTATGGTCATATGAGTTAACAGAAAAGGTCCTAATTGACATATTACTTATACTCACTGTATACTGGTTTCTATTATTTTGAGATGTAAATGTGTAGAGACGTATAGTAGACATGTCCCCAACGTTGTCAAAAAAGCACAGGTGATGGCAAGAAGTTTATAAGGCAAACAAACATTTCAGGAAATACAAGTTTTAATTGCAATGCCTTATGTCTGCTTTGTAAAAATTGGATTTTCTGGCATTGCCAGTCTGTAGATCTTAACTACAGCTTCTGACTCATACATAAATAAACTCACTTATATAATGAGTAATTCATTCCATAATGCAATGGTACCTAAATTGTTATTAATTTTCTACTAATTCAGAAAAACTGGATGGTACATTTGACTTCAAACAATGAGTTTCTGTATGGGGACTGACAAGACTGGTACCAAATTCAATGTACTGATGATAAACAGAATGCAGATAAAATCTACACGCAGAAATTAGTTCTTAGGTGTGTGCACTGAGTCAGTCGTGGTTGAAAGTCAACTTAGCACCAAGAGGACGTCATTCCACATCACAAAACTATAACACAATCTGTCACAAAACAGAAGGTACTGGGCAAACCAGAGTCTTAAAGTTAAAGATGTATTTTGCTAAGCATTGGTTAATATTTCACCTGCTATACCCCCATGTTGAATGTGGTTATATAACATACTGGTATTGCAGCAATCAAAGCATTGTAATTACAGGGCTGGGGTTTGGAAAGCCCCCGCAGAGGCTGTAATGGTTAAACTGAAGCTGCAGCTGTATCTGTGACCATGTTTTCAAATGTTGCACTTCCTCCATAAAAACTACTTGTGAATAGTACAAAAAGCAGACAATGGAGGGTGGGGTACTGTGATGATACAAGGGAATTTTCAGAGAGTAGATTTTGAAACTGTCGATAACAGGGAAGGGGGGTTGGGGGTGTGGGGGATTCATCGCCTACTCATCAAGCCACACCACCCCTGGTCTGTGCACTGCTGTTTCCTGATTGACTTCCTTAAAAAATATTTTGATTGGGCTGTGGAGAAAGTCAGGACCGTAATACGGACAGCTCTGTTTCGCTTGCCTAACTCTGTTTTGTAAAATGCAGATTAGGTGCATGAGCAAAACTTATTTTCCTTGTTTGATACATTGCTTTTTGAGCTGGATCGCATAGTGTCTTCAAAAACTAAATTTATTTCTTGACACACAAGGTGTAATAATAATAAAATTAATTCAGTATTGCATTTCCTGTCTCTTAATTCCCAGAATTAGATTATTCAACATATTTTGTAACCTCAATATTTTTGGCTATCCTCCTAGTTTGGGTACATATTTCTTCTTTGCATGGATCTTTAAGATGAGAGGTCTACTGAGTGAAACTGATATATCATATCTTTATATGGGCTGACCATTCTTTGCAAACTAGCAATTTTTTTTATCTTTGATTTTATTACATGTCTGATTTTTGGTCAGATTTAATTTATTTTGCCTTTTTTCTTTTAAAATATTTTATTGTTTGAAATAGAAAAGAATGGATTAAAGATTAAGTAACAGGGTACCGAAAAATACCGCATTGCACGTCCTGTGTTACCTGTAATTTCTCTTTTCATTGTTAACATCCTGACAGCTTTTTACACTTACATCTTTAAGTCTGTTTCACAACCCTTTTTTTTTTTTTTTTTTTTTTTTAAACAGCCACTCTGGTGCACTGCTAGTGTGAGGATTATTGCCCACATTGTCAAAAGGTAACACAGCCATAACGATCCATGATGGGGTATTGAACAGAAAAGCCAGAGCACTTGTTATATTTTTTTTTTTTTTTTTATCACTCTTCCTGCAGTGATTTAGAGGACAGATCTCAAACCCCAGTGCACTACAGTGGCCATTTTGACAATAGGTTTAAAACAGACTTTAAAGTTATAAGTGTAAAAAGTTGTCAGGATATTAACAATGATATGAAAAATGACACTTACCGGTACATTATTTAAACAGCTGTAGCAACACATGGGGACGTATAACACTATATTTTTCGGAACCCTGCTTCTTAGTCTTTAAATATACAAGCATCCCATCCCCGAGAGTGGGCATCACATTTTCATTTATCACACACTGGCCCATGCAGTATTTTTTATAATCTCTGGTGAGCATTTTTTTCTTGCCAGAGTTCAACTACATGAGGTATAGTTGGAATTCCTTTCAGTTGACAGCCTGCTATGGGGTCGCGCTCTGTTGATGGTGTTAACAATTGCATACACTTTGCCTGCTAAAATGTGCTGCCCCAAAGTTAAAGTTCTTAAGTTTCCTGTTATCTTATTCTGCATGTTAAAATGTTGTACCATGTTGCCAGTCTTGGCTGGGGATTCGCAGAGAGCTCTGTATTGGTGCTCCCAATATCACTAGGGTGTACTTTTAGGTTTTGAAAGAACATAATTTTTTGTCATATGGGGTTGTGTACTACACATAAAACGAAATGGGGCAAATGTAATTTAATTTAATCTTTTTTTCTATAATTACAAATCAGTTATGTAGACCGGAATGCCCTTAAGCTTTGTGTTATATCTGAGAAGGAATTGGCTTATTAAATTCATAGACTAGGCTGATGTAGCATACCTTACCCTATGAAATCTTAATGTTCAGAGGATCAGATTTAACACTGATAAATTCTGTCATTTGAATAATGCATTTTCAGGGAGATATACCTGGACCTACACACAATAAATATAGTACAGGTATATTACAATGTACTATTTTCCTAAACCATGAAAATATGTCTCATGTACTACAATTTATTGTGGTGTGTTCCTGTAGCAGGAAATGGCGTTGCGGTGACTCAGACCAGAAGGAGGAACAGACGGGTACAGTGCAGTGGCGCATGCGCCGTTTTATTTTTAACACAATTAAATAGAATATTTAAACAAAAATAAACACGCTGACGGAGTGAAAATAAAAGATTAAAACAAAAATAAATCACGAACACAATAATAACAAATACGATCCAGGTCAGGCTGGGCAATCGCCTTCACTGATCCTAGATTGTTTTAAAGTTATTTTCTGCTCGCTCACTCTCCTCCGTACAGCCATCCCGAGTGCAGAGAGCTGCCGGTATTTATGCAGGTGAACATCTCCCGACTAGCAACAAATGAATCACTTAATTCGGGAGATGGCCACATTCTGCAATGGTTTTATGAGGTGGATGGAGCTTCCCATCCACACTGCGAAAAAATAACAAAACTAAAACACAGCTACGGCGTCATACAATAAATAATAAACAAACAAAACACAGCGGTTCGCCGTCATCTATAAACAAAATAAAACACAATACAATAAACAAATACAAAATAACACAGGGGCGGAGGGGGAGACCCCATTCTAAAAATAAACGAACACTACGATTAAACAGCAGGGCTTTCCTACCGCCCTGCTACAGTTCCCATGATATGTTTTGTGTACAGTTTTGTAATATATTCCAAACTATCAAAATAGAGTTCCATGTATGTATTGCAATCTCTTTGCAAAGGGTTGATGAGAATATTATTTTCTCTAAATTCAATTCTTAGAATTGCCAAGTGGTGAAGATAAAGCAATACATTTTTGTCGACCCCACCTGCATCTTTTTTTTTTTCTTTTTTTTTTTTTTTTTTACCAATAACATTTAAATAAGGAAACTTCAAGTCCCATAAAGTCTCTTTCTCCCATATTATAGTTGTTCTCTACATCTTCTTTTACCTGTCTTTGAGCTGCTTTGAGCTTGTTTGTAGCATCATAAGTACCAGGAATGAACAGTATTTCAAATTCCATTAAAGTCACCTGTTTCAGAACTTGATAAATCTATTAAAATGTATTATGCTATAGATATGTTTAGAATAATTCAGCAATGCCCCTTTCCTTGCTTCATCCTCTCATTAGTTTAAAAACAACATTTATAAAAATACTAAATCTGTTTCTGCTCAAGTTCATAAATCACCTACTAGGCATTATGTTGTCTCCGTATTTTAAACAAACGGGTCTGCTTCTGTACAACAATGACAAATAGCTCCTGGACAGTTGGTTCTCAATGAATGTCAGGCAAGGTGAAGGCTTTGACTTGAATTTGAACCATTTAACCTTATTTTCCATAAGGGGCTATATCTAATGAAATAATTCAATAAATCGTGTCAGTTGTGCAATTCCATTCACTATATATATATATATATGTATATATATTGGATACAGACATTAGAGTGTCTCCATACCACGTTCCACGTACAGCAGCTATGCCAATTGTAAGCTTTTTTCTTTTGTGTGGCAAGCTAATGCGTTACTCTACAGCTTGTTACAGCAGTGGCATCAGCCTCCAGAGTACAGTAAGTGACTGAGGGACAATTATCATCGTTTTTTTCTTTTCAAATATCAGTACTGCAATATTCCTTTTAAAACATTGATGTTTAATTGTCTGTCTATGTTTGATTTTGCTTTCCTTTTTTGGAAAAGTAATTTAAGGGTGTCAGTGTCAGCGATAAGTACTGTATACTATTTCCTTGTCCAAAAAATCACAAGTTCAGTTCTGCCAAGGTCGAATCCTGGACATTTGTTATTACCAACACTGAGTGTAAGAGTTTATGAGAGCACTGTGCAGTTAAAGGTGTGGCCTTGAAGTGACTTAACAGGCTTTAAAAAGCTGGATCCCCCACATGCTTTTTGGGAGCTAATGATCACATAGCTCAGGTTTAACATGAGGGTTTTGACCTTGGTATTCTGGCATTCCCCTGAGAGACTTTGGCACATCATGAGGGTGGACCTCTTTGGAAATGTGCATGCACACTGAAAGGGCCGTGTTTGTGTTCAGCTAGTTTTGTTACCAAGATAAATGCTGAACTTGCAGTTGCTTGTTAGGGTGTTGATAAGCCTGACAGTCTTGTAGCATTAGATGATTTTTGAAAGCTTCAGTGCTTCATGCCAGACAGTGTTGTAGGCCGATGACAAGTCATGAAGGCAGCTCCGGTCTTCAGCTGCTTCTGGAACCTTGCCTCAATGCTGGTAGTGAGTGCAAGAATCTGGTCAGAGCACATCCTTCCCTCGCTGAAGCTTGCCTGCTCATTTGGGAGGGCTGTTTCTAAAGCCGGTTTTATCTGGTTAATGACGAGCCACCCGACCACCTTGTAGGCCGTAGACAGAAGGGTGATCGGGTGGTAGCTTTTGGGATCTTTGCCTGGTTTTGCTGGCTTTAGGATGGCAACGACTTTGGAATGGCGCCAGACTTCTGGGATTATCCCAGTATCAAGGATGTTGGAGGCAAGTTTGGCAATCCACATCAGTCCATTTTGGCCTTGGTTCTTGAGTAATTCTAAACGCCATTGATCCCGATGGCCTTCCCAGACTTGGTGGCTGTCAATGCTGTGTCCACTTCTTCACTGATAAAGGCTGGAGAAAAGGTTGTGTGCGAATTGGCTTTTTTCAGAGAGAGCTTAAGCAACTTTTTCACTGTGTTTGTTTTCGGTGGTAGTCGTTACCTTTGAGTTGGCTAGGAGGCAGGCCGCAATGGCATCAGCGCTGACCTTTGGCGCCTCATGTGGAGGCAGTGAGGCTGTGCCAGGCTGGGGAGCATGTTCCAGGGTTTCCTGCTGGTGTGTAGGAAATCCAGGTTTTCAGTGGTTTCTCGGCATCGCGCTAATCTGCCTTTGTCTAGGGAATCCATGAATGCTGTTGCTGTGTCCGGGTCTTGAGTGACATTGAATTTGGCCAGCAGTCTCTTGCTCTCCTGGGATGAGCATGGTATGTAAACTTTCATGTAGCTGCATGGGATGCTTCTGGCAGCCACCACTTTCAGCAGTTTGTTTACAATTTATAGAAAACAATGGGGGCTGATTTATAAAGCCTTAAAGTATAGATTTTGGTCACTTGTTAAAATTGCTAATCTAGAAATAAACACAGCTGGAATATAATCAAATGCAATTGAAATCAGGTTGTTTATTTCTCATTTTGAAAGTTGACAGGTTGTATTTTTACCTTTTTGTATAAATGAGTAATGTACAATTGGTAAAAAGCTTCACCCCAATGTTCACATCAATAAATCCAATAAACTTACATGAATTTGATGATTTTTTTTTTGTGTGTCTTTAAAGCAGGCTGTGCTGCAGTCACATGACTTATGCATTGGTTCATGTTTTTCTCCATAAATAGAAACAATGGAGAACAGACAGTCCCACAGATCTGTCAGTTAGTTTGTAATGTTTTGTGGTTAAGCTGTTAGGGGGGGGGTGGAGAGGGGCAAGTTAAAAGCTTTAGCAGCTCTAAGATGCTAAGGTGGCCAGTTTCAGTTCCTGTATTAAGAGTATCATTTTGAGTTCCACTGCCTTGTATGGCCCTCTTTTGAACATACTATAGCGCTTGTTAAAGGTGAGGAACAGGCATGGCACAAGACACAGTCAGGCATGGTGCTGACTGGCGCACCTGAGCTCTAACCTTCTTTCAGGATTTCCAGTAGCTGCTGGGAACAGGACCAAAGCTTTACTGTCCTTTTATTGGGGACCCAGCAGGTGTCAAATACCAGACAAGGTTTAGAGCAAATAAAATAATTTTGGAATGTAGGAAACAAACAGGTTTCAGAATAGGCCTATTTTTTTCTTGGACCAGCTTAATCAGCTTCTCAACCAGCAGTCAGTGCTCGAATTTCCATCTGAACTTATCACTGTCAGCCCTTCAGCCCTATACGGCAGGTATTTTGTCCATACTTCTCTAAAATAAGAGTCAGTAAAGTTTTCTCCTACTAGCCATGGTAATTAACAACCTGAGCTGGTTATACATTACACAATGATGCGTTAATAATTCACAGTTCAAAACAAAGTTTACATAAACAATGACATAATATATCTAGTAAGTTAGCATGGACATCCTGCCAGGAGTTAACTCATACAATATAGTCACCAGTGGCTCAGCTAGAAAAAGCACTGCTGTTTACAGTTCAGGATGAGCAATTGTTTGAATCCCACTCGCACCAAGAAACCAATCTCTGCTAAGGACCTACAGGGAGTGTTTTATTGGTCTTTGCACTCCTGCAGTTTAGAAAGAAAATTTACTGGGGCTAGTTCAACTAATGGCATTGTTCAACTTAGGGGTACAAAATAGGGATGTAACTGATACAAAAAAAAAAAAAAGATATCATAGATTTGATGCTGTGTCATACCAATACAAACATGTTCCAAGGTTTTTACAACAAGTACACATTCCAATCCTCTAACCACAGAACTTCACACATTCTATCTTATGCCTCAATCTAAAACTAATATTAGGAGTGGTTAAGCATCCAGAGCAGTGATACTCAGACCACGGCTCCCGAGCCTCAAGTGGATCTTCATCTTATCACCCTCTGCTCTTCTCAGAAATTGTTATCAACATTTTTTTTTTATTGCATGCATTGGATGTGTCTTTCCTTCAGTCATGAATAATGCAGCTCACGCTATCTCTGATTAATTAATCGAGTACAGTATCTCGTTTTGGAGTATTTCCCACACTATACAGTATTAACCAAAAAGGATGAATTACTATGGTTGTGTGTTTCCGGACGAACCGTTGTGGAGCTGTGAATTGGATGAATGCAAAAGAATCACGATTGTTAAAAAACTGAGACATGAATATAAATGCTTCTTTGACGAATGGGAACATTATTTTTTCTTTGTGGAGGGTAGAGTAGGTAAAAGCAATGCTACACTAGCTCAGTTTAAAAAAAAAGGGACTTGAAGAGATATTACTGTATAACACAGAACTGAGAAAAATGGAAATGAATAAAAAAAATTGTCTGGATTGGAGTTTGTTAGCATTGCAGTTGATGAAAGCCTGGATATTAATGATATCCTGCAGTTATTGATATCTGTCAAAGTAACTACTTGGGAACTCGATGTAACAGAAGACCTTTTGGGTATGATACCATTGCACAATGGTACTAAAGGAGAGGACATAAAAATCTTTGAAATGGATGTCCTGAAAAAGTTTGATGTGTCACCAAAGGAATGTTGACTGTGCAAATCTAAACTAATGTTTAGTAAATGAAATAATTTTACTCTGGAGTGCGTTTGCCACAGTTCATCTGTGTGAATATTGTGGCTTTTTGGTGTAAAGTATTATGGAAGATAGGCAAGTTTAGAATGGAAGGGAGGCTATAGTGTTACTAACGTTGATGAATGCCTACAGTGATAAGTGGCAAAGGAACTGTTTACTGTAGAGTTGCACGCTAACTCCCTTTATGTAGATATCGAACACCTCCACGAACTGCCCCCCCCCCCTTTACTATTTAAGTATTTTTTAAACGGGAAGTTGAATTATCCTCTTTCTCTCACGATAGGTATATAATGCCTGCTCTAATCTTGTTTTTCTGATGCTGTTTTGTTACAGCATGTTCAGTTTCAAAGCATGTAGAAGTGCTGCTCTGCTACTTCCACTCAGTGGCAGCTCAGCAGCAGCTTCTTCTTCTATTCCTTGTTGTTTTTTTTTATAGAACCAAGGCTGCAGCATGTACTGTAACTAGATGAGGCCCTTCTGGCATTTTGCCATGCCATGATGAGTCAATTACTGTATGTCATCTTCTCCACAAGGACATGGCATCCACATGGCTTTAAGGGTCTTTATGAAAGCTCTCCCATAGCATTCTCAAATAGCATTCACAAGGGAAATATCAGTGTCTTTAAGAACAATATTGGTTGCTGTCTTTTAAATGGTTATACATACTAATTGCAGGAATCCATCTTTGTTTGTGGCCTTTCCATTTAAGAGTCACAAAACCTTGTCAGTGAGTGATTGTTTGGAATGGACCAAACTCATCAGCATACATCCTTTATGGGACACATATATTAATTATTATTTTTTTAAATGTCTAAGTGTTGAGACCCCAGATGCAAATCTTTGTATAGTGCCAGCATGTGTCCACAGAGAGAACAGACAGGAACTTGAATCAACTTCTCGTCTAAATGCTGGCATCGCCAACAGCATAGCAGCTATATACACTGCACAGCAAGCTACACCACTTTCTATAGCACTGGTGATCACTTTAGTCTTCCCAGACAACTGCCCAGGCCTGGCCTTGCTTATCTTCTGGATTTGACAGGATCAAGTTCCAGGTTGGTAACTGAACTTAACGACTCTCAGACAATATAACAGTGATCAATTAGTATAGTTTCAATGTGTTGTGAGGGGGAGCTCTCATTGTATTTGCCAACACGGCACCTGACTGAGGCACGAAAACTACTTTAAAAAAAGCTTTAAAGTAGCAAATTATCTGCCATTTCCATCTACAGGTCACTGGCTACCTGGCTTGTCAAACTGACAGCTTAACATGCAGTGTCTTTCACAGAGGTAAATAAGGTAATTGTAAACTTGGTTGCTTTTCTGCAAAGGAGAATCCACCCCTAACCAATACGTCATCAGCAAGTGCATAACAGCTCTTTGTGTTGTTCTTTCATGTCTCTTCTTTTTGTTTCGGCTGCTCAGTCAAATGCTAGGAAGCCGAAACAGGAGTTGACCGCTTAGAGCCTGGAGGAAGGGCTGCCCTCAGCCACGGATTTCCTGAGCTTTCCCCCTAAAAAAAAAAAAAAAATGTGAGTAGGGTTTTTTCCTTACCTGAGTGCTGAGCGGTTCGTATTTAGTTCTGCTGGGTGAGTGGTCGGGTTGGAGAGGCTGGGCTCTCTCCTCCTCTGTGGGGTGAGTGGTCGGGTTAGAGAGGCTGGGCTCTCTCCCCCAGTGCAGTCATACTCTAAGGGACGGGCCATGTCTCAGCTGCTGATTTTCATTAAGTTCAATATTTGGGGGTTAGGTGGCAGGGCGCCTCCGTGGAGAGCGTTAATTATTTATTATTATTCATTCATGGTTTGGCAGCTTGGTCTTTTTGGGGGGATGTGGCCACAGCCTCTTCCTATCTGCGGCACTGGGATGAAATATTTGTTCAAGTTTTTCCAGCCGGCCTCACGCAGGTTGCCATCGGGCACCCACGGACGAGGCCTTCAGCCAAATTTATCCACAATTGTGGGGTGCATACTGTATTACTTTGAATTAGCGCTGCAGCGTTTATTTTAAATTGCTAAAAACAGCTGCAGTGTTTATTCAAGGGTGGCACTTGTTCAAGGGCGGTGGTAATTAGAAGTACTGTGGGTTTCGAAAGGTGCAATTTTTTTTATGGTATTTGAGGGAGATGTATATTGAAGTTTATTTCTACAGCTACATCTTGATCAGGATGGCAAAGATGTCCTACAACTTTAAACTGAAAGCTGTTGAGCTCACAGATCAGATCAGTGTTTGACTCGGTGAGGACACAAACCAGTGTAGCATGGAGAGGGAAATAATAATGTCAATTCAACACAAGGTTAGTTTATTTTCCCTTTCTTTTCTTGCAGCAGTTTCTAAGTCGCAGGGCTGAATACAGTGTATGGATCGTTTCTTTCTCTTCAACCAACAATACAACTGAACACTCACGGTCTCCTGGTCCATTTAGTGCTGCTGTGTTTGCTCCTACCTACCATGTTATTTTTTTGTGTTCCATAAACTTTACAGTAAAACACTGGTATACTCCAGTATGCAATTATATTTTTTTAAAATACATTTTATTAAAGTTTATTCAATTAATTTTTTTTTTTTCTGTTTGTAATGTTTTGCCATACTGTGTTTAGTATGCGTTCTTTATTAAGTGCTGCTTTTATTTGAGCTGGGGCAGGGAAAAGAAATGTTCATGTTTCATTATTGAGCACAGCATTTATTCGAGGGCGGTGTCTATTACAAATCTGATATTTGAGTGCGGCGCTTATTCAAGGCAGCGGTACTAACTCAACTAATGTGTTGTTAAAAAAATAAAAAAAATAAAAAATGCGCATGGTAAAGCCTTGTTTTTAAAATAAATGTTATAAAGGGAGTAAAAGGCATGTTGTACTATAACTTCTAAAGAAAGTATTCTATTAAAGAATGCTGAATTTCAATACTGCAATCATTCAACTCATTAAAACCCTAGAGATGTACATATTTCTTACAGATGTAAACACACTAAAGAGACTTGTATGCACTGCTAGATGTTTCGTTTTCCTGAGGTTGGTACACCGATGGTACAAGTATTAATCTACCATTGTTTAGATCAATTGAATAGAGCCTATGTTCTTCCATACAAATGTGTGATATTTTTTTAAAGTTAGACAACATTTAAACAATATTTTTTAAATGCAGTGGTATATTGTGTTCTTCTTCACTCCCACTTATTAACTAACCACAAAAAGTGATGTCAACCTTTGTTAACATTTGGTCAACACCTTTGTACCGGAAGCATTAGTGCAACACACTTAACCTCTTGCATTATGTTTAGCAGTCAAAGTCAATATTGTATTTAATAATAACAATAGGGACAGAGCTAACCTAGACTGTATCATAATAGGCTCCTTTTAAAATGACTGTACTCAAAACAGACTCCTACAACTATGAATGGTTGCCCTTTGTCAAAACACTAAAGTACATTTCAAAAGAAACAAAATGGCACACTGCTCTTTTCCATCACAAATGTAAACGTAGATATTTAATTCCCTAATTTACCTGTTTATATTAATAGCCACCGTCATTTCAAGTCTCAAGGCGTAACTATACTGGTTAAACCTCATTGACAATAAACTAAATTAATTCGATTTTTGACATCAATATCAAATCAAATCAAGCAGTATTTGTATAGTGTTGTTCATGTTCAAAATTGCAATGGTTGAGGTTTCTCTTGTAGAGTCAGGGAGAGCGTTCCACAGTATAGGGGCCCTACAATTGAACCCTCTACCACATGTGTTTTTCTTAACCCTCTGGACATTAAGCAGCCCAGCATCCTGGGATCAGAGAGGCTGCCCAGGAATATAAAGGACTAAAAGATCCCTTAAGCATGATGGGGCCAGACCATTCACGGCTTTATAGGTTAGGAGTAGGACTGCACCAGAAGACAATGTAGGGCTGCTAGCACAGGGAAAATGTGTTCAAATGGTTTTGTTCTTGATAAAACCCTGGCATTGTACTTCAATGTACTGCAGAACAGCACTAGGTTAAGGAAATAAACGCACAGGTTACAGGGGTTCATAACACTTACGTTCACAAAACTGGAAGGACATTGATGTTAAACAATACAATGTGTTTTTAAAGAAAGAGTTTTATTGCTGTAGCACATTTTATTACAGCTTTCAAAACACCTGACTGGATAGAGCAGGCACAGTCAACTTGGGAACATTGTAACATCTGTGTTAATGATAGCTCAGTATGTAAGGATTTTGCTCAGCAGTCTTTTCCATCTCTTTATTTGGTGAGTTCTATCAGACCCACCAGGCAGGAATTGTTTTCTGTGATAACTTGTGTAATAAAAGAAGCTGGTCAAATCCACCAGGAATACCAAGCTTTTAAAACCGCAGATCACAAGTTTCATAAGGGCCTACATGGTTTCAGTATCTCCTATTTGAAGCTATATCAGCTTTATGGAGGGCTTTTAGGGCCTTACATCTTCATTGCAAAAAACATCTGCTGTGATTGGACCTCACTAAAATGGCTCAAACTGCCATTTTGGTGGAATGAGGTCTACATACATAACAGAGGAAACATGTTCTTTATATTTTCTTTCCACACTTTCAGAAATGTAATATTATCTATACAAGGTCAATACCAGAGCTTCTTAACAACAGAATTCTAATTAGAGGGCATTGCTGTCCAGTAGTTGCCAGAGTTATGAAGGTAAGAGCCCCAGCTATCAATAAGGGCACAACCGTACAGCCACTTAGGTAACACCAGATCATTTTTTTATTGAGGTTAGTAACTGTTTTTTATGTTATTTTATACATCTATTTTGCAGGATTATTTTCCTTTTCAAAGTGTTTCTTTCCTACTGTTTCTCTTTTTAAAGCTAGACATTCTGTCTGAGTGTTTGCAGTTATCTATCATATGGTAGTGCCCTGCAATTGAGCATCCTGGGGTTATTCATATAGGAACACTCCCTATATTGAGTCCTAGTCCATATGGACACACAAAAGTCACAAGTCCTTGATATTATATAAAAAAATTCTCAATCTTAAATCCTTGCATTTCACTGCAGCCCAACAGTTACTAGTTCTTCTGACACTTACGGCACATAATCCCCATGTGCAAATCAAATACAGATCTATACTCAATTTAAAATGAGGTTGCTTAAGCACAGCAATGTCTTTCGTGTTGCAAGTAGAACTGTATCATTAAAAAAAAAAAAAAAAAACAGACCGCTGCGTTATATTTGTAAACATTTCCATTCGGTATTTTCTCTTTTGAGATAACCCTTGCTCAACCAAGCGCCTTGGCAGAAACACACACACACACACACACACACACACACACACACACACACACACACACACACACACACACACACATACCAGATGCCCATCCTCAGCAGACTAAGATGTGAATGCTTACCTGGCAAGCAATCAAGGAAATGTGAGGTAGTCAGATATGACATTGGCCACGTCATCCCCATGTGTACCAAGAGAGCAAAAAGAAGTGCCTTTGGCAGTGTTTGCCCGACAAGCCTGTAAGACCATTTGGGAAGTATTTTGGGGGATTTGTTAAATAGTCCTTGGCCACTCATTAAACATGTTGTCCACACAACAGATGTGCCTTCTCAGTTGCTTCTTCTCCAAGTACGGCAAAGTTATACTTCTAGCAGTACATTAAATAGAGCAAGGGCAATTCACACTGTACGCAGGTAATAACACCTCAACAGCACAGACTCCCTCTCTGTCTTAGCATGTGTACTATTAGACTTTTCTATAGGTACTTCATACAGTTGTCTTAAATGCCCCATGCATAACATTTCATATGAAATCCAAACTCTACTTTACCCCCACAATTTCACTTTGTGTTGCCCTAAATAAAATGCACTAAAATAATTTTTCTTTTGTCTTATTATCTTGCTTAACATTATTACTGCTCCCTCTTTATTGATGTTTACATTAATTTAGGATATGCAAACATTTCAAATACAGCGCTATAGATGAAATGCTGTATCCTGGTAACTTTGTTGTTGGTCACATCGTCTGGTTCCTGCTTAGATGTCTGGAGTGAGTTTGAACTACAACAAATTAAGTGATCACCATATTCCAAAATTAAATATTAAACACAAGCAAAAAAACAAAACAAAAAAAAAGGAACAGAGTAAAATGGGGGCAACAAAGTCATGTATATTTCTAATAATAGGATAAGAATTGTATTTCAAAGCCTTGTAAGCACACTTTTAAATTTAAAATAATTGTAATAATAATTCAATGGACAAGAATGAGATTCTGAATCCTTACTCCAATCTAAGCTATGTTTACATTATTAAAATATATTTAGAATATACACTAATAATTAGATCTCCTCTTTAGATATGGAAGGCCTGAATGTACATATCTTTTGTTTATGGAAAAGGTATGTTAAAACACAGTGCATGGCTAAATTCTATTTTAGTCATGAAACATATTTACACAGGAAGTGACCAATGTTTTTAAATAGAGCTATGGTCAGAAAAAAGGGAAGATATTGCAGCCGATAAAACTGCCGTCTACAAACAGTCACCATGATCATTAGTAAGCAATGTACATGTTGCTGTGGCAACCGTTATCACAGTAATATTGCTAATGGCACAGGAGACAGAGTTAGAGAAAGATGTGAAAATGACAGCCAGATAAAATAATTCTTTCTTGAGAACTTCAACAATGTTGATGAAGCCTTACACTGATATCAGATTGAAATATAATAATAAAGGGGTTGTGAATTATCTGGAATTATTTACACCACTAAAAGTGTTTTAGTTTTATTATTAGGCTATCATTTATTTTATTTTTTTCTCAAGAAGTGCAGATGAATAAATGTTGGGTTCTTAACTAGATACATTTCAGCTCCATGATAAGAGGCACTGTCATTTTATTTAATGCAAAACGTTCCTGTTTTTAGTCCTGTTTTTAGAATAAATAAAACTTCTGCTTTATTTATTCGATAAATATAGCTGTGTTATAAATTATACTCTCAGAACAATGACATGAAATATGTGCTGTATTTTTTTTGTAACAAAAAAGATATAGCCGTCTCAACACTGTTTATCAGCATTGTTTGTTATCTTAATTAATCCTCTAAAACTGAAGGGGGCTACAGGACCGCCTGCAGTCCACAGCCCTCAGGCTGCACATCCAAAGCATGTACAGTACAGAACCATATAAGCCCTAATACCCATACATATTTACTATACACTTATTACGTTATGATGTGGCTACAAAGAATATGTTCATTAATAGCAGTAAAGACGTGTTCTTTTCTATTAGGAAACCGCATGCACTAAATGTACAGTACTGCAGCTACAATTACATTTAAACAAAGAGCTACATATCAGTAGAACGAGGCAGACAGGGAACCTTAAAAAGGGATACTTCACACTCATGTACATTTTCATATTTAACTAGTTCATCTAGTATGCGCGTTCTCTATCGTTCTGTATTGTTATTTCTGCATGGAAACTATTCTTCCAAAATGTAATTTTGCAGACACTTAGAAAAGCCCAATTTGAAGTGAGGTGGCTTGAAAGAGTTGTAATTTCTCTGGATCCGCTTTTGTATAGTGATTTTCCATTTACTAACCTACAGTAAGCCTTGGAAATAAGCATCTACAGAACTTGATATATAGAACACACAGAGATTGATACAGTACCGGTATATAGAGCAGTGAGACATTAAATATTCCAAAAATGTTGACAGTATGAAATATACTTTTAAGCACCAGTGACACACACCATCTACAGCAATATGTGAAATGAAAATGTGCTAGCAAACAATTCAATACAGCAATTCAATATTGGCAGTAAAACTTTCTGGGAAGAACCTAGTGGGGATTCAAACCCTTCAGGCTTCAAACACTGAAGTACTGTACAGAGCCAAAGACAGTGGAATGAGATGGAATGATGTGCCACAGCTAGGATTAACATATTCACTGCTTCCAACCAGGTGAAAGGTCTCATTTGAAAATGTGCTTCCAGCACTTCATACAGTAGGTGTTTAATTGATTATGTACTGTAAAAAGTATCAAGAAGACAGATGCTAATCTAATGGTACATTTATAAAAGCTTTACAAATAATTAAAATGTTTTTTTTTTTGGGGGGGGGGGGGGGGGGGTGGGTCTCATATGATCAAGTTTTCTTTGGGGTTCACTGTTTACTGTTGAGTTTCCTGACTCTAAGACTCTGGCATCAAAGTAAAATTAAAATAAAGAATAATATGAGCTCATTATGGATACAGATAAAGTGGTGGAGGTACCTACTATTAGGCAAGAACAATAATGAGGTACATTAGACCCTATTTGATTGACTGTTATATAAACTGGAACACTAGGTAGTGAACATTCAGAAGAAATGTGTGTTGAAGCAACAGGAACTGGAACTATAGCTCTATGAGGCCACATGGAAATGAATCAGTAGAAGAACAATCTTTTGCTGAAGGGGTAAAACGTATGAACAGAAACATAAAGGAGAGTGAAATGTTTTATCTTGTAATTCGTTATTTATAAAATACTCAAAATCAGTCAGGATTCATGACTGACACTATTTGCAGTGGCTTGGTGGAAATCAAAGCTCTGGAATAGTTTCAGGAACCACGTATTGTGTTGTGAGGAAACAAGACAATTTCTAAGCTTGTTTTCCAAATGATTAAAACCCACCTGGTGTTTACATTATTAATTACCATTAGCTAATGCATTCCCACTTCACATTTTAAAAACACCTGAAATGTCTTAATTTCTCCTCAAATAAATACTGTTCAAAATAGATGTGTATGCACTGAAATGCAAAAAAAATAAATAAAGGAACACACAGTAAAGCCCCCGTATAATTTACTTAAACAGTTCTTTGAAGAGCGATTAGCATGGGAATACTATGAGAATGAACAATGGCATATGCTTCAATTGTAAACCCTCTGCAAGGTACTTATGTTGCCCTACTTTTTAATTTTTCAGCTAATCTAATTAGTTTGCACACCTTGAGGTTTCTCCATTTCATCTAAACAGAGGTGGGTCTAAACACTGGAATCCAAATTGTTAAAATATGACCTTTCTCCAGTTTATTTTCTATTTTTACAGACAGAAATTAACTAAAGAGAAAACGCGTGCTGTTGGATCTTTGATCCTCATAACCTTAACATTGATTATGTTAATTATGTAACAAGGACATCCTCCTTCGCCATCAGATCAACTGAATAGACCTGTTGCTTTGGAAATGGATAAAGAATAATCATAATAAAAAAGCAGTGGAAGGTTTATTTTCCCATCCATTAGATCCATTTTTTAGATATAATTCTGCCATCTGTATATATTTATACAAAGATAGGAATACACTATCATTGCTTTGCCACAGCGGCTGTGTTCTTAAAGAAGCACATCTTTTTGTGAATTATTTTACCACAAAAGAATCTCAAACCACTCCAATTCTTCAGAAAGAGGAAACACACTCAATAAAGTTACCAAACCAGAATTCAAACATTACATTTAAGGGGTACTATGCATTTACCTTAGTTTACCATAGTTTGAAATTGCATTTGAACATGCTGTACCATGTTTTCTGTATGGTGTATTCCTTTGCTATGCTTTTGCTATGATTAACTTAAAGGGTGTATACACAGAGATGCAATATCTCAGCGATATCCTCTGGGTATTGGGTTCTAGTAAAGGCAGATGGGTTTTGCCCAGACCTGAACATTTGCTTCTATCTTTGTACCATTAATGGAATAATTTGAAATAATGCATTTGGATCTTGAATGTTCAAACTACAGACATGATCTTAGTAAAACATTTCACAATCCAGCAGTCTGGATCCAGAGGGGGTAGTGCCTCCTCTAACTCAATAATTGCACAGCTGTTTCCTATCAAAGTACTGACCAAACAGTCCCTTGTGGATTTTGAAATTGTTCAATTTCTGAAGGTGGCAAGGCAGCTCTTGTGTTGAGTGAAACACAGATGATGTGGAAATCTGTCTTATGCCAGTCTAGAACGCCGCCTATTACACATTTTATTCCATACCATGCATTGTAGAATGACCTGTGGAGAACGAGAACAGGGAAATACACTCTTCTGTAACCCCCTGATGTCTATCAAGGCTGTACACCATTGCCTACAGCCCCAATCTTCTTGAGCAGCTGTCAGCTTCCTTGCTGAAGGTGCTTGTCTGTTCCATGATTAAGAGAGAGAGTTGGCTTCCTTATACAAAGATGAGGGATTCTTCTTCTCTGAGTCGACTTATTCCTAATTGGACTTGTATTTGTCCTCCATGGAACGCCTTACGCCATACATGTTTTGCCAACAAGCTGTGGCTGATAAAGAGGGGGCTCTGGTGGTCACTGCTGGTCTTGAGGGAGCCTGGTGCCCAAAGCCAGTGCCCGTTATTTGTAAATAACCGTGTACAAAATATATCATGGAATAGACATACATTTTGTAGTGAGAATACTAATGTGTTGCAAGGGAGCTGTACTTCAGGAAACAAACTGGGTACTGAACGATATCCCACGTTATATGAAACAATGTAGAACTGCAAAATGACAATGCAAAAACAGCGTGAAAAACAGTTTTAAGGTATACAGGATGCCTATATGTCTGCAGTAAAGTCACATGATCCATAAGTATAACCTGCAGAGGTTGCAAAGACAAGATGCATACATAACAAGAAATGAGTAACAGACTCAGTAGCAAGCAATATTGCCACCATTTGAAAAACAAAGGAGGTTACAGCAATGGGGTGGACAGGACATGCAGCTGAGAGTAGACAATTAGAAAAAGGTTTTGGTCAGCGGTTGACAAAATGACAATTGCTACTGAAGTTGCTGAAACAAGTTGTAGCTGTTTGCATGAATAGCTGGTGTAATGGTCATGCAGCCACAGAATGTGTACAGCACACTCAAAAATGAAAATATCACTTTAATAGGAAACATGTTTATCCAGTAGACAGGTGGCTGATATTGTGCAACAAAGAGGAATCTTCTAGTGATGAGTCCTAGTTGGTCAACATGCTTGGCAGTTATGGAATGCAGTGGCTTTGGTGATTACCACATCAACAAACTGCTGTGCACTGCCAACTTCCAGAGGTCAGAAAGGGTTGGATCTGTTTTCATGGTATGTACTCGAGATCCACTTTCTTGTGCTTTTTTGTGCCTTGAGGAGAAATACATTGCTGCCAAAAAGCTCATTCTTTTTCCAGCTTAATAGATAGTGGCGACCAAATGCATTACAATTCTCTGTTCCAAAACATTAAACTTGAAACAACATCCTTAACGCCCCTTTTTAAGCAGATATACAGAGGGATACCATGTGGAACAGCAATGAATGAATCCGGAAAAATGTGACGTATCATCTCAATCAATATGGGGGCTATTGTTTGTTCAAAGAATAAATCAATTGCATTTTGGTGCTGGAAGTTAATTGTTGTTTTGAGTAGTTTCTTATAAGTTTTATGCCATTAAATACGATTATTATTATTATTATTATTATTATTATTATTATTATTATTATTATTATTATTATTATTATTATTATTATGTGCATAAATAACATTGTTTGGCTTCCAACGTGGTAAAAAAATTACTGGTTATTTTAACCAGAATGGGGGAAGCAACCTATATAGAAATACTGTATTAGGTCATGCTTCATCTTTAGCATTTTTTGGAAATTGGTAGTTCATATGAGGTTACCTGTTTATGAGCCTTTTTTATAAAATGGTTCAGCATGCATTAGATCCACAGCACATCCAAGTAAGACCACTGGAGCTGTGGTCCAGTCACCCAAATAAGGGGGTTGTGGGGTGACTGTTTCAATTCCTGCATGACTACTGTAGCAGGGGAGAATTTCAACAACAAGAGGTGAAAGATCAAATGAATGCTAAAGTGTAAGTATTTATGCAACCCCAGCTAATAAGTATTCATTAGCAACACCGTTTTCAATAGTGTTTTTAGAACCCAAGCCGGTCTGAATTGTGTATTTTTAGTTATGGAGCATGATATTTTTTTTCTTCTTTTAGAAAATAAACAGTGCAAATGCCTATAATTTTCTTTATCTGTTTTTGTTGTCTTTTTTAAAGGTGTAAGATATACATACTACCACCTTTTAACTCCCCCCCCCCCCCAATTAACATCATATAAATCCAATAAAAATACAATAGAAAAATATCTGAGATATATCAGGTTTAGGAGTTAGAGCGATTATATTCAGATCCATAACTAATCATTTCAACAGACAAGTTTGTTGAAAAAAAACAACAAAAGAAAACAAAAAAAACAAATGATATTATCCACATTATACAGAGAAGAAAGAAAAAATGTGCATAACTGTTTGCTACAAATTTGTTAGGAAGGCCAAATGACTAATGATCAGTAACCTATATCCTTCTTCTTCTTATTATTATTTATTCCTTCCTTAAGTCCACTTAAGAAACAATTTTTCACATCACTTGTAACAGCTGTAGAAAACATAATTGCATCTAGTGTATCATTTCAAATAAATACTGTGCGTCACTTGCAAGCCAAAACCAAAATTATATGAACATAAGACTTTTTGCAACTGCTAAATTCCTCAAATTCTTGTGGAAACTTTGAAGGTCAGTCTTTATAAAAATAAACTATTGTGGTTTAACACATGTGCTGAGCTGTAACCAGCTGTATACAGTATGGATAAAGTGCTTCACCCTAACTGCCACAACAACATATCAAATTATAAAACAAATCTACTATATGGAGAGACAAGGGGGATATTGTCTAAATCATAATTACTCTGCCTCGTTATATATTCATATTTCAGAAGACCTGAAGACAATAAAACCTGTCATTATGTATAACATATTACATATATGAGTCTGTTTGTTTAGCAAGTAGCAACAGTCTGATTGCAGGGAAATTGCTGTTAATGACAAAGAGACAAAAAAGCTATGGTTCTGCATTCTAAATTAGGGTTAGATTTGGAGTTAGGGTTAGGACAGGGGCACAGGAACTAGGGGTGCTGGGATGCTAGCTGTGTAAACGTTAATCTAATACAAGTTACACTTGTTTTCTTGGCATCCTGTAAATTATCAGCCGTGTTTACTTTATAGATTGGGATTGAATACATCACTATAGCAACAAGCCTTTTACTTATTGTGTTCTTAGTACTACTCATGCTCTCATCACAATTAGCTCCCATTCCTTTGAATCTTTGATGATGCTATAGAAATAACTCAGCTGGGTTCTCTGTTACCTGTCATGTAAGAAGCAGCTTGAAAAGGTATGCGCAAGTAAATCTCACCAATGCGAGGAGGCAATTAAAACGGCCAAGTAGAATGGTAGGGTATATTGCAAAAAGTGTGGATTACAAGTCTAGAGAGGCTATGTTAAGATTATACAATGTCCTGGTTAGACCTCAACTAGAATAATGTGTGCAGTTTTGGTCACCTCAATACAAAAAGACATCTCATTGCACTTGAGAAGGTGTACAGAGAAGGGCACCTAGGCTGATTCCAGGACTTAATGACATGAGCTACGAGGACAGGTTAAAACAATTAAATCTCTTCAGCCTAGAATAAAGGGACAGAGGGGACTTGACTGAAGTCTTTAAAATCATAACTGATATAGATAAGGTTAACCCAATACACTACTTCAAATTTAGCACAGAGAGAAGAACAAGAGGACATAAGTGGATGCCGAGTAAAAGTAAGTTTAGAACAGAAAGTAGGAAGCACAGTGTTATAAATGCATGGAATAGCCGACCAGGTGAAATAGCAGGATCTTAAACACTGGGGACATTTAAAAAAAAGATTAGATTCTGTGCTTTTAAATTATTTCCCTCCAGTAGGGGAGAATGGCGTGCTAACAAAAGATGAGCCTTGATGGGCTGAATGGTGTTTTATTGTTTTCAACCTTGTCTTATGTTCTAATGTTAAATCACTTTGTTTTATATGAATCTCAGAAGCTAAAAATGCACATTGATGTACACTCAGGTAGTATGCATTGTGTTCATCTAATCAGTTAAACAGAGTCAACACTTTTTTATTTTTGCTGGAGCAGCTAGTACAAATCGTTAAATTAAATTGTATATATTTGTAAACCTATAGCCTACATTATATTACAGAAAGTTGGTGTGTGTAGGTAATAGGTAAAATCTGTATGCAAGACAGGTGGGTTTTTCTAATGGTGATAACAGATAAAAGTGTGTTTATCATTTAACTTGAGAAGGATTTTTTTTATACATAATAAAAAAGAAGGAAATAATACAGGAGCTGGAACAATCGTTCCAATGATTTCATCAACCGCAGAGCCCGGGCTAGTTTTTCTTCTTAAATCAGATTATGTTTATATGTGCAAACTTGTTTTCCCAGATTCATGCCACTAGTTATGGTAATGGTTGTCAGGTATTTGTTTTAGAGTTATTATGACACATTGGACCAGATTCTCAGAGAATTGTTTTTTGGAATAATTAGTAGTTTAGTGGATTTTTATTTTGTTTGATTTATTCATTAATTTATTTATTTATTATGTTAATAAGGAAAAAGTGCTATAATACTTGGTTTCCTGTGCTTGAGGCTTCTAAAAAGCAATTAAAATGATATCTGAAACTACTTATTCTTTAAACTGCTAATTTTCTTGGGTCTCCTTATAGTTAATAATGGCATATTTAAGAAGTGTAACCCACTCTCATTTTAAATGAGAAAGTGCACTGGAAGTGGATGGAATGGTTTCATTAGGTGTGAGTGTGAGAGGTCTACCCATGGCTCACTAAGCTAGTAAAACCTTTATAGATCTTAATTAGTGTTAAAAGCAATGATGTGGCCAGGCACTGTAAAAACCAGTGAAGTTACTGGAAAACGATAAAGCATATTTGCCCCCCAGGGCTCATATACTTTGTCATATAAGCTGTAGGCCGTACCATAACCCATTAACAGGCTATCAAGCAACTATTTAATACAAAACCAGTCAATAAATACAGCTACCAATATTAACAGGACGGTGAGAAACAGATAACAATGCATACAATTATCATTTTTATTTCTCTGTAATTCCAGATAATTACTGTGTGGTTAACAGAAAGTGTGAGGCAAATGCAGTAGTTTCTTTGCAACATGATTTTGATGAATAAACTAATGCCTGCATATTACATTTGGTTGAACTGAATCTGATATTAGAAGCTCTTGTGTTTAGTTGCATTAAATCACATAGGGGGCATATACATTAGTATTAGCATAATGATAAGTGCAGTGCAGTCTGACACATTGCTTTTTTTCTCCTACTGCACTTATGACATCTAACATATGATTGACTTATTTTTCATAAAATACAAAGATTATAGTGTAATGTTATCAGAACAGTTTCAACGGCAATATGGGGGGACCAAATTAATTGAAACCCTTTCTGAGTATACTGTTTTTTAAACTCATAAAAAGCATGCTTGGTTTGGTTCAAATATCCACAATGAACAGATTACTTATTTATGAAATGAAGCAGCATATCACAATCACAAATGTCTTCAGGCCAAAGTCGATAAAGACTGTACATCTTCATATAAACAAGCATTTGAACAAAACATTAAACCTTAATATCATCAACATTAACAGCTATCGTATCCTGGTGTCATTAATACCAATTGTGTCCCAGGGCTCATCAACACTAGTATGAGTTCACATTAACCAGCTCTTTACAAACATATCCAGTAAAGACACTACCGCGCAAGAGTACACGGGGAGTCATACAATCCACAGCTCACTGCTTTGAATCCTGGCTGTGCTGAGTTGTCCATCTTGGCTGGAAGCACCTGAGGAGTACAGTTGCAGTCGTGCAATTAGGTGAACTGTGACTGGATGGGTTTTCAACCCCTAACCATGGACGCACAATGCCAATGCTGCTATCCCTGTGGGTTGGGGAAGAAAATACATCCACTCATGGTTCACCTAATTGCAGGACAGCGACTCCTACTGGTCAGGATATTGAACTTTTTAGGGAGATGCATACGCAAACACTTATTTTCTTTAATTTATTAAAAAACTATATGATTTTACTGCTACTGCAAGGAAATCATGATACAATAGTGTCGATATACAATCTAATATATTTTTTCAATCAAGAAAGTTTTACCAATGAAGTATTTTATCAGTACTTTAAGGGTGAGGTGGATTCAAGACCAAGAGCATTCTAAGACTTAGTTCCCATTATGACTGCACATGCTACACTACCTTCTGAACATCTCTGCAACCCAGTGCTGACAATACCCTTTCAAGCTAAAGGGAGGGATGTTGTTTGATTTAATACCTTCTCAATGGATATAAATTGATTGCCATGCACTTGTCATGAGCAATCTTAAAGGGTAAGTAGCGTGGTTCTGAAAAATATAGCATTATACGTCCCCACGTGTTGCTATAACTGTTTAAATAACATCAGACAAAAAGATTTATATTAAAATATTAAAATTGATTCCCAAACATTCACTTTTTAGACAAGATTCACCTTGTCACAAACAATCATAATACAAATAAATGTTGTTCTATATCAATAATAATAATAATAATAATAATAATAATAATAATAATAATAATAATAATAATAATAATAATAATAATAATAATAATACCTTATTTTATAAAAGGGGTTATTCTCAGACTGCCTACACAGCCAATTGCTCACTGTTATAGTGTATGCCAGTTGCTTTGTTGTGTATTGTATTGCACCTCTAACAGGGCTGGAGCCTTGCTTGTGTAGACAGTGTGTTTTGTTTGGCTTGTATAAATCGTGTTTATTTTGAATTTAAGTTTGGCAGGGACGGGGTTAAACCTGCATCCCTGCCAAATCCATGTGCTGGGGTTGATTAATTGATGATCATTAAGCCCAGCCATATGTTTTAAAATATGCCAGCTCCTTTGCTGAAAGAGAGGTTAGTTTAGGGAGAAGACTGGGAGAAGCAGGTTGTGTGCCCTATCAATGCTGATTGCTTGGGTGCTGTTTTTGATTTGCTTAAAACGTTGATGTGTATTTGTTAATTAATACAAATCTGCAAGAAGCTCTGAATTGCAGTGTTTCGCCTCTGTGTCCACTGTTTCTGCCGCTGTCAGCCTTGACTGCACCCCACTTTAACACACACCTCACATCTGTGTTTTGTGGCACTGCTTGCTTTGGTGCTGCTTTGTTTGCACATTATTTGCTTTGTGTCTTTTCTGCTGTGCAGTGTTAATGTGTCTATGCCATTACTGCACACAGTATTTTACCCTTAAATAGACACTCAGTAGTTAGCACCTCATTCTTTCATGTGTTCTACTGATTTTCCTGCATTCCAGTGCTCATTTCTGGCAACATATTATTGTTGTGTTCTAATCAAATGCATGCTAAGTAACTATAATCTGTAATTGTGTCCATGTGGGATCAATGGGAAACTAAATTGTACCAGAACACATTTAATCAGTTGTCATAAAACTTGGTATTAACATTATTTAGCATAAGTTATGGGGTCCATTGGCATCTCACTTTTTTCTTTATTTATCTTGAGAATCATTTATCAGATTTGGATTAAACATTTCATTGCTAATTCTTACTCTGTACTATTCTGTACATACTGTTATATACGGTCAACACATTTTTTTTATCATACTGATAGCTCTAATTTTGAATTTACATCTGTGGCAGGGATGTATGTTACTGACATACAGTAAGTGTTAGCATTAGCAATTTAATCATTGCTGAGTTCAGACTTACTACGATGGTCTCGTTGCAATGAGATCATGTGCAAAGCTGCCAGGGTGCAATGTTTGCACAGTCCCTAAATTACCGTGAAAAATATGCTAATGAAGAACCAAAAAAATCATCAGCAACTTATAAGGGGGACCAGTAATATTGTTAAGAAAATTAAAAAAATAATTAAATAAAATTATAGGTAAGCTCCCTTTAGCCAATTTGAACAGGATTTCCAAAAAACAGTGTTATTTTATTGAACTTGTGGTATATTAACGACAGCTTTAGTATCAAGTAATTTTTCAAACTAAATTCATAATTTCCATTACATGAGAGTAGATGTTAAAACTTCATGCTGATTTGAACTCGGCTCTTGCCAATTGCCAACTAAGATGTAGCTTTACAATAAATTAATGTGATCCATCTGCATCTCCATCCATTTTGCCTCCACAGTGCATCAGCACACACAACTGCTGTGATGCTGGCTCCGGGGATCAACCACAGTGAGGTCTCCCCAGCGCATCAGCATGACAACCATCTGGATTGATTTACGTAGGGTACAGCTCTGGGGTCTTCAAGTGGGCACCTTCAGTCCTCTGTGTTTTGTCGACTAGCCCCCACACCTCAAGAGGGCTCGACAGTGATTCTGGCGTCCAAGCATCACCCCCCTCTGTCCCCCACTCAACTTAGCCCAGCTTACTTACCTGTACTTAAGTATTGCTTTCTTTCTATTGTGCTTGAGATCCCCAGCCAGAATCTTTCCGTCTCAACCACAACCAGTTGCTGCTTCTTTCTGCTGCTTCAGATAAGTTCTTCACTGTGGAATGCAAGTCTTGGCCACTGAACCCGACATCTCTGAGAAACCGGGTTGTAGAGTGTTAATATTTGTAGACCACAAATCCTCGACAACCCATCTCTACTGGGTAAACCTGGATTCTCTATCCTTGCTGTTCAACCTCAGCAGCTAGATGAAGTTTTATCCTCTCATACAAACACAATTAATCCATTAATGTTTTGAAATTCAGTCAATGATGTCGTTAATTGATGCATTTCTCGTTATAAAGCTTAATTGTCGCAGGTCACCTACGTCTCTTCCCGTATCAACGACTAGATAAGGGGAACTCGTTAATTAAAATGAAGGTTAACAAGATAAAAAAATAAAATGAGTCAAGCATAATCCGCTGTTAACGAAACTACTAGAATGCAGGGAGATGGCTCTGTCACCAGCGAGCAGCAGCCAAATGGAAAAAGTAATGGGAATATCTATTTTGTCTATAATTTGTAAACTTCATTTAATGCTTCATTTAACGATTATTTGGAATGTAGGTAAAATTCGGACGGCATGGATAAAAAAAATGAAATAAAAAAACCAAAAAACTTAAACCCCATAAGTCACTTACCCTCATTTGGAGGGATATTTTGCCACAGCTTACTATATACAACTCTTTTAATGTGCATTCTGTAATTGTTTTTTCATTAAAAATAAAAAAAAATTACCTTTTTTTTGGATGAGAAGTTTTGTATGTATTTTAATATGTACAACTGTAGGCTATAAATAAATACTTTTGAAGTGCCATTTGTGTTTGTGGTTGTTAGTTATTATACATGTATACCATGTATGTAACACTTCATTATACATTTATTAAGCTTGTAAAATTACAATAGAACTCCCTAACCCAACACACAATTTGTTTATAATGAATCAAACAAATGTAATAATAACTTTATAACCTTAATAACAAAACAGGCTGATTTGATGGGATATTTTTTAAAATATATGTTGTTAAATAACATATACGCTTGTGTGGTGGCCCTGAAGTGCAAAACACAAGCAAACAAAAAGTAAACGGCATGCAACATTATTAAGGGGTGACTCACTGTGGAGCATTTGCTTAAAGCTTTTCAGGATTCATCTGTGCAATAGTATTGCTTTGGTCTATACATTTTTTCTCTGCTTCATTGTGAGATCACATGTAGCACATAATCAGGTAAACCTGTCACCATGTCAATTAGGTAATCACATGATTTGTCTCAAAGACAAATAATTATATTCATAAAACATTAGTGTGCTAGCAAATACCTGTTTATTTACCACTGTACTAACTACTTATGACTGTGGTCTAAAGAAATAAACAACAACAACAATCTGTTGTGGATGATTGGAAAATCTAAATTGTATATGGAACAACATGCAAATACATTGCAGCGGTCCTAAATAGTGTTGCCCCTGTTTTCAGGGTTTAACTCTTTAACCTCCTATGGCACTAAAACAGCCCAATGAATTCCTATGAGAGAGCAATCCTTGAAATCGTAGGGGTGATTAGGTGCCTTTGGGCACGGAAGCAGTTCTGTTGGTACTTATGCAAAGGGAAAATTCACAGGCCTTAATCGTCCCAGTATGTGGTGCTCACACCCCTGTTTGAAAAGAAGAAGAATACAGCAGTTTCCTCTGGAAGCAAGGTCAGCACTGTCACTCAGGCACCTGTTGGCCGTTACAGAATGGCGTTTGACATACAAGAGCACTTGCACTCTGACATCTACATGACTCGAGCCTGCTGAGGCCAAGGTGTTGGGCAAGTGGCTTTTGTTTACAACCCCACCCAGAAGTCACATCTTGGGTAGTTATTAAGCTTTCTACCCTCCCATGTCCACATCTCAACAAGACTACTCTTAAACAGAAAACAAGATCCTTTAAAAATGAAATACCCTTCAAACCCTCAATCAGAAGAAGGTAAAACGCTAAGAAACTGCTGCAAATGAAGTAGACAAACGATTCTTCAGTATATAAAGTAGTTCCTTCATACTACATAGATGCTGAAGAAGGAATTAGCCAAAACATGTGTCTGCTTAATTTAATTCAATATGGCATCTGCTGCAGTGACATACAGTTCATGAAAAAAAAGAAATGAAAATTGTACTTTATTGTTTTGTAATTAGGGGACGTATGCTATATTTTGGAAATGACAAACCGTATAATACTATATGTTTTTTTTAAAATGATTATCATTATTCTTTTTTTTCATATTAGAGACAATCGCTGTTGATTGTGTTTAGTTTGGACTAGCTTTATGCCCGGAATGTTAGAAGCAATCATGGAGTAATTAATGTGGTAATTACTGGAACCTGTCATTTTATTCATTTTAATCAAGGTTTTTAAGCAATGTTGTTCTCCCTTTTAGCACGGGCTATATTATTACAGCCCCCTTTCTTCTGAAGAATATATTTGGATTATTTACTTTTATTTTATATGCAGATACAGTATCTCAAACACAGTGCTAAAGATGAAAGGTTTCTATTGCTTCTTGGCCCCTAATGAGTTCAAGCCCCAATGACATCTATTTTAATGATTTAACAGTGGTGGATCTTACTACCACCACTCTTTAACTCTGTTGTAATCATGCTGGTGCTTTCCACCAGGCTGATTTATTGACCCATTTAATAGCAATATAAGCCATGTGCAAAAATCTCGATCCATCACCAGCACCCCCCAAGCGCGAAACGATATCCTGGTGGTCATTCACCAGCACCCACACCCCTCCCGCTAAATGAAATCCTGCCGATTCACCACCAACACTCCGGGACCAAATCCTTGGTACATCAGTGTTATTAACCATCATCTAAAAATCTCCATCCAACCCTGAAGCAAAATCCTGACTACGCCACTGCATTACCGTGCTACATACGACAGAAACATAGTGAGACAATGGACGTGGAAATGCAGGTATTTACTACTGAGTGTAATTCAAATGCATTTGACCTGGGCCAGAATGCAGCATTATAGCTATACAGTTTTACTGGAAATATTTGCACATCCTGCAAAAAGTGAAGCGCCAAAAGGGGTACCAGTAATAATGATAATAAAGCTCATAAGGTTAACTCTCCTTTAGCACTTTGTTGATAAAATAAAATAAAGATGTGTTTATACTGCTGTCATTAACCCTATTATTAAAGCTACATTACATTCATGAATAATATTTCAAACCTTACAATGTAGCATTGTAGTGACAAATGGGTTACATTTTTAGCAATAATTAATAATTCTAGCATGGGGAAAAATATGTTTTAAGGTTCTTATTTGTTAATATGCTTTGTTACATGCAGCGTGTTCATGGTATGGTGGGTTAGAAGGGATAGCTAGCTGCAGGAATTTGCACATGGACCATTGGGAACCTCTGTGTTAGTAATTATGGCTTAATATTACCTGTTTAATATAAACAATGGTTATATAACCATCATTTATAGGGTTAATTCTCAGAAACTTTCCTTTTAAAGCACTCTACATTAATACAAAAAAACATGAACATCTTTAGCACTCACACAGATAAGTCCTTTACTGTTATGTAAAATACCAATTACTCTACAATAATAATAATAATAATAATAATAATAATAATAATAATAATAATAATAATAATAATAATAATACTACTACTACTACTACTAATAATAATACTAATAATAATAATAATAATAATAATAATAATAATAATAATAATAATAATAATAATAATAATAATAATAATAATAATAATGTATGTATTTGAGAGTTTTGCTCTATTTACCAAGCATAATGACTAAATTAGCTCCTTTATTTGGATCAGTAGGTTTTGTTGGCTGTAAAACATCTATCAGCTCCCAATAATTGTGGCAATGTGAAAATAAAAGCTGTGTTGTATGAGTGGGTGAGGTGTTGATGGAACAAAATATCAAGCCCTCGTGTTCATAAAAGTCCAATATATTAACTAGATCACAAGAAGTTTATATGAAGTTGTTGCATGTTGTACCGCCACAATATGGTGTTTCTTTCATTGTAAAGTACGGTAAGTGAATGCGTGTCTCTTTATTCCCATGTGACTCGTCTGCATGGTGCTCCTGTTGCAGTTCAAGAGTACAGTTTCTATGTGCCTGTGCTGATACGAGGCCCTTTATCTTCCATAGCTCTACAGTATATTTGACATCTAGCTGTAGGTTTCATTATTTAGGTAGGTCCACTGAGAACTTAACAACATATCCTATCAATAGCAGTAGACATTTTACAACAGTGGGGACAACCATACATTTCCCTCTGTGAATAATAATATTAATAAAACCGGTTCATACTGTAATCCAAAGCCCAGCATGATCCTGGAAACATGTCTGTTTGTCTGGATTCCATGACAGATTTACATGATGCATTATATAAAACATTTTTAAATCTACCACCTAGACCTGAATTTGATAACAAATGTTTAGGTGTTACTGCTGTTTTGCATATTAGCATTTTGCATAAGGTATGTGATAATTTTATGATAAAAATGTGTTGCAATACACTCAATAATATCCTCAGGCTCTCATAAAAGTGTTTGCAGTGTTAATGTTGGTGACTTTCAGTAATTGTTTGAATAACTTATTCATAATAGAGGTCTATACGATGTACCCCTTATAAAAGTGTACTATAATAAAAACATAGCAAAGTGTAATAAAGCATAGGGAAAGCATGGTAAAGCATAAGAAATAATTGTAAAAATAATGAGGTATGGTAAAGCATATTAATTAACATGGAAAACCAGGATAAACGATGGTAAATGTATATTATAGCAATGGTAAAATTGCAAAAATGGCACGCAAAAATACAGAGGTAAACTTTTATAAGGGAACACAAGACTTTCAAATAACCTTTGACAAATTTCTGCATGCTTTTTTCTCAAATTGGTAGGAATGTAAGGTGGTACATATATGTGGATATCTACCTGGACAGGTGTTATTATTATTATACAATGACAATTAGTGTATACATTCTTAATTTCTATGAACTGTCTGCCAACACAAAACTAAGAACATTTCTTAGTAAGATTGTTGTAAATAGTTAATAAACTAAAAAGATGCCCTATAAAAAAAGTGTGAGCCATTACTCTCTCCCTTACTCACATACCTCTAAGCCCCTGATTCACTATGTAACACAATTTTTGTTCCTGTGTAGTAAGTGTTATTTCCTAATTGGTTATGCCTCAAAAGTATAGAAAATGGCTATTATTCCCCACAAACTTTGCTTTTGTGACCAGGACAGTGATATTTTGAAATGTACCTATTTCCAAGGAGAAAACGAGCGAATTTGTATCTTTTCGTTCACATAAAGTCAGAAAAAAACAACATATGAATCCAAATTAACATGTATTTATACTAAAGTAATACAAAAATGACTACAAAAGATTTAGAAGTGAGTAGTTTTTTGAGATTTACGATTATACTGTAAATCACGTTCACAAATCAGCCCCCAAATGTAGTCTCCCATCATGTTCTCGTTATACTGTCCTGAGTAGCGGCGTTCAAAGTCCAGTATATCCTGGTGGAAGCGCTTGCCTTGCTCCTCCAAGTACGCTCCAATGTTCTCCTTGAATTTATCAAGATGAGCATCGAGGAAATGGACTTTGAGGGACATCCTACAGCCCATTGTGCCGTAGTTCTTCACCAGAGTCTCAACCAGCTCCACATAGCCCATCTTGACGGGTGAAGAAGCTTGAAAAGGTTGGTGATGCTTCCTCTGATCTGCGACTTGCACACTTTCATCCAACAAGTTCCACTGCTTGAGCCTAGACGTCAAAAGCTCGCCATTGGACTTGGGGAGATCAAGATCTCTAATCAAGTCGTTGAGGTCTCTTTGGTTGGGGTAGTCAGGGTTTCTCTCCTCAGCTCCACCTCTGAAATTGTCATCTGGATCTACAACGTCTTCCTCGCTCTCTGACTTGCTGCTCTCTTCTAAAGATGGCTGCTCTCTCTCTGGAGGAGTGGGTACGGGGAGCTCATGGCAGTGTGGCACTGGGGCGATGGATGAAGGAAGGTCCGGATATGTGATAGCAGGTGCATTCTTGCCAGTCTGACGTTTGGAAGGCTCCACCGTGCAGAAGTAGCAGTTGCTTTAGTGGTCAGTGGGTTCCCGCCAAATTCTTGGGATAGCGAACTTCATGGCTCTCTTTTCCCCTCTGTAACATCCTACAAAAATATATTTATTTCACCCATGACTAATGTGTAAGAGATTCTCGCAACATTTTTCATATATGATATATTTTTTCAATAACATTGAAAATTGTAAAACATTTTAAAATTAAAAACTTTTACAATTTTAAAAATTTTAACAAATTTTATAACATAAAATTCCAAGCAACAATTGTCCTTAACTTCCAGAGTTTTTTTGCAGTGCTCGCAGGTGAAATGAAGTGCCCAGGGTTTGTCTTGATCCCCGACAGGCATGCCGAAATATGCCTTGTAGGCCTCACACATCTTAGCAGATGCTATCATGGAGTACTTTTTCGCTCTTGTTTTGATAAATTGGCCGCAGACATAGCAAAATGTGTTTGCCAGATGCTTGCAGCCTCTTGATGCCATCTCAGAAAAATGCAGATATGTATCCACTTAGGCAGCTAGAACTAAACTGAACTGGTGGGCTTAAGGCCCCTGTATTTATACTACTATTTATATTACTGGAAAGTTCTAGAAAGTTCTAGAAGTTACTCCAAGTTTACTCAGCACTGAATCTATCTGGAATGTTCTGGAAAATAGATACATTTCAAAATATCACTGTCCTGGTCACAAAAGCAAAGTTTGTGGGGAATAATAGCCATTTTCTATACTTTTGAGGCATAAGCAATTAGGAAATAACACTTACTACCCAGGAACCAAAAATGTTTTATTTGTTACACGGTGTTGTTTTACAGTACATATCCCGAATAAAGCTCACCTTATTCTGAATACTAGGTACAGCACTGTTCTCAATGCTAACACGTATATATTACTGATACTTATTGTATTATGATAAGCAGGGTGTGCCGTTTTGTGTGTGAGGCATGAGGAAAAGACAGTATACCGTAATATACACCCAAGCTGCTAATTGATGTACAAAAAATGGAAAGGAGTCTGTGAACCAGTTCAGTCATGGTGGGGTTTTTACATGGCTCTTGGTTAATCAAAGTGCTTGTTTTACCCAGCCCATTTTAATTAAATCATGCATGTATAAAATTAAGAATATCTTAAGCTTTTAGGTGTGTAATTGGTGGTGGAGCTCACTTGAATTTAACAAAGGAATAGGGGTCACATTTATTACCATGGTTTCCTTGAGAAAAATTATGAGGAACTAGGGATGAGGTCTGCAATTTATCATTTAACAGGAACTTAGTGATCAGATGAAGGCATTGTAGGTATCAATCTTTCAGCCATACACGTGCATGGCCAAGCTACGATGCTGATATGAAGGGGCCATTAGAGCCTCTTATCAGCTGTAGATTGGTGTAATTAAAGGTTTGATAGCAGCTGGTCTGAACTGTGAGCCTCCAGGCAATTTACTTGGATCAGTCATCTGATCCTTGAGTTTAAATAACTAGGAGTAGCTGGGAGTAACTGTTTTTCTCCTTTACTTTTCAGGAATCATATGATGCTCCATAGTTAGGAGGTGATACTGTATGCCTTTGAAGAGGTTGAAATAAAAGATTGCAATCGTTTTTGCAGTGCACACACAAAACTGAAGATTAAATCATTTCATTACGTTAAACTTTTATTCAGCCAACGCTAAGCGGATAAAACAGAAAGCATTTCATGAAAAGGCACAGCTGCTGTAACTTCCATAATTTGATGATTTGAGATCGCAAATTTAATTTACAATATTATAACTAGAACAACTATACAGTGTATCTCTGGCTCTACTATACTGCAGCATCCACTGTGCTTTTAAACCACTGGACTCCAGTACTAATTTCCTATGAAATAAGATTGAACCCCCCCCCCCCATCAAAAAACAAAAACAAAACAAACCTATTCAAACTACTGAAATAATGTGGGACCTTCACGTTTTTCAAAATAATTGTGAATGAAGTAAATGGCAAAGTGTGATTTCAACGTGCATTATTTAAGTTGTATGGACAGGGTAAAAACCAATGCAATCACCAATTTGTGCCAGACAAACAGCAGGCAGACACAGGGAGCGTACATTAATTCATGCAGCTCTTCAAGATTACATGTAAAACTGCTCTCTTTGTAATAATATAATATATATTTTTATATATATATATATATATATATATATATATATATATATATATATATATATATATATATATATATATATAAAACAAGGGAGTAAGTGTAGCAGTAGTATAGTGGTTTCACTAGATTTTCATTAGGCTGTTGCTGTCACTTTAAAAGTCAGGCAATTGTTTTTTTTTCCTTGCAAGGCTTCAGAGTAATGGACAGTACCATTATACAAGTAATGTGAATTGTATAATATACATTGCAGTAATTTTATAAGGAAATAAACATTTTCTAATTTGAATTTCTAATTATTATAGAGCTGTATGAACAGTCTGTTTGGAAATAAAATAAATAAATAAACAAACAGCGGAACAATGACATTGAGTTATTTTGGTATCGTCCAAATGTAAGGAACAGTACTGATGCGCAATCGTCTTTCCTTTCCTGTCTTTGAAGTCTCAGAGGAAGGTGGATGCAGATGCAGTAACCAGACTGAAATGCAATTTTCTTTTCTTTTCATTTTCAATGCAGAATAAAAACAAAGGCGATACTGAAAATGCATGTCTTTGTGTCATCACCGTTAAAAAAAAACACAACGCAGAGTACAATAGTCAACAGGGTGAACAAAGTAGTCCTGTTACATAAGAATCACACAGATTGATCTAACTTACAGTAGTTTACATTGCAAAGTTATCATTTTCTCAACAAAGTGGAATATACAAGTTCTGTTTTTGAATGGAACATATCAAACCTGCTCATTACTTCAGTTTGTTAAATATCGGACAGAAGTTCCCCCTCATAACTCACCGCAGTTTACATAAGCGCAACAGTGTGCTTCATTTAAAGCTATTTTTAAAAAACCACACCACGAGTTAACAAATATAAGCCATATTCTTTAAAAGACGACCATTTGCCATATGTAGATGTTATTTCATTCCGAATAAACCACAATAAAGTTATCGCTGTTTGCAGGTACACATTGAAAAAAGCTCTTGCACGCTGGTTTGCATTATGAGAAAGGAAACTGACTGCACACAATGCAATCTGTATTCCATTATATAAGCTTGACTTATTGTTACTGTTCTTTCAGACTGCACGTGACAGTTCAAGATAAACAGGTTATTTCTTTTGAAGCTGGAAATGTGGTATTTCTTGGGTCAGTACATTCATAGGAAGAGCCCCCAGACTAGAAAATTAAGGACATTTTATATACTATTATTTGGATGAGTTGTAAAACATACCGTAGAGCAGTAAATAACCCACAACACTATTTCACAGAGTAAAGAAGCTGTTGATACCCTTTTTGTAGATATCATAATATGTACATGAGGACCTGGTATTGCATTTGATTTGGAGGCATCTCTATCAGTAAGACACCGCCAATATAGTAAACAGGCACTGCATAGTTACTTCGGATACACTTTACATTCAGTGTCTCTAATTGCTGTGTAATTGCATAGTAGTTACATAGTAAATACATGTGTACTTAAACATACTTACAATGTTATTATGCACAGTTGCAATGTATTTACCATGTACATCTTTTTACAAAATATACATGCAAGTACACAATTGTATCAGAAAAGTGTGAAGGTTAGGTTTAGTCAGGGTTAGGGATAGGGTAAGGGTTAGGATTAGGGTTATAGCATTCAAAAAAAAAAGTTATGCATGAAATACATTGTAACTATGCATAATAGCATTGTAATTATATGTAAGAACACCTGTATTTACCAAGTAACTATGATGTAAATGGAAATGAGATATCACATCTTAGAACAGAGCAAATAAATCCAAAGGGGCAACAGAATTAAACAAAACGTTGATTGGCACTACCATAACATTACTGTAGCGGTACAGTATTTTCAGAGGACACGAGGCTAATTCTCCAGTATAGCAATGTTAATTTCCTATGCGCTTCTAACAGACCTCATCACAAATTCTAAAGATACGAAGAGACATACAGCTTGAGTAGAAAAAGCTTAATATCACCTTGTGGTTGGGGTTTGAGTTAATGAACTGTGTCTCTGCATGGAGACAGGGGATCAGACATTAAGAGTGCATTGGGCTCTTCCAGTGACCCGTGCAATAAGCAAGTGACAACATGTAAGACAAATATTAACATTGAAAGGTCAAAAACGACCTATCAGACATAAAGCCTTGAGGCTTGTTTAAGCATCACTAGATAATAAGGCTTGAATGTGGGTCTGTGTAGTAATTTGATAGCATTTTTAATCTCCGCAGCTATAAACATGTTGGAAATCCAGAGGCAAAGGGGATAGTAGTTATTGCAGCTTAAATTATGTCAATACATTCTCATTGTATTTTTATAATTGTAAATGCAAGCCTGAAGAGGTTCGTTAGAAAATCCCAGTCATTAAAGCTGATTCTTGTACCTTACAGGCATTAGAAAGGTAAGTTAGCTTTCATCCTACTTGATATGTACGGTAGCAGATAGGGACCGGAAAATATTCTTGTAGCTATGATAGCATAGATCTTACTTTTCTGAAGGCTTAACTTCCCATCAGCAATAATCAGTATGGTGCTATATTGCACACAGTTAGAGCATTTTTTGTTTGTATTTATCTATCATCTAATTTACACAGTGAGTCTTGGCTATACTATTTTTTATTGTGTTGCACAAACCAGATTGTAAGAATACTGATAATTGGTAATTTGAGTATAGGGAATGCTTGATGAATGTTCATAGAGAACATACAGATGCTATTCCACAAACAAGAATGGCTTGTCATCCCAGCTCATTGAATTGAATTGAAAAACAATGCTTGGACATGGACCTCTAAGTTCATGGTTCAAAAATGAATGTCTTACCATTCAGCAAAAGATCAAGCTCTGTCATCACGAGGCAAGTGTCTTATGCTGACATCTGTATTATTAACTAATCAGCTGACAGGAGGAGATCCATTACAGGTTATTTACAGTTTATACCGTGCTGGGGAGCAACACATTACATGTAAGATATTACTGTAATCTGATTACATTTTTCAGTAACTTGTAACTGTAGTGGGTTTTTTTCAGACAGGTAACTAAATGAGGTAACATATTACATTTTATGTGAAACAATAACATTGTCAAATTTGGTTACATTTGAAATCAGAAAGGGCTTCAACAAGTCAAACCTTACATGTCAAAATAGCATCCCTGAAGGGAAGGAGTGGGTCTGATAGTGGGATCTTCAAATAATTTTTTTCTTTTTTTAATAAATTTAGTCGTCGCCAATTTTTTTACCCCGGTTTTTCTCCCCTATTTTGTATGCCGAATTATTATTTGTATCCTTAGCTCACCTCTTGCAACCCCCCCCGCCGACTCGGGGAACGGAGGCTGGAGCACGCGTCCTCTGAAATGTGCTCCTGCCAATCCATCATTTTACACGCTGCGGATCGACACTGAGGCCACCAGACCTATAGTGCCGGAGGACAACACAGATCTGGAGGCTCCACTGAAGAACCACAGGTGCCCTATCGGCCATGGGGGTTGCTGCTGCGCGGTGAGCTGTGGATTCCCTTGCCTACCTAAGACCTCCCTACCCGGGCAGCGCTTGTCCAATTGTACGCTGCCCCCTAGGAACTCCCGGTCACGGTTGGCTATAAAATAGCCTGGACTTGAATCTCTGATCCCCAGGCTATAGGGCACATCCACACGGAGCGCCTTTGCTGGATGCGCCACTTGGGAGCCCCCTCAAAGAATGTTTTAAGCAGCAGCTCGGACAGTCCAGCTGCTGTACCTTTCCACAACATCGATAATATAAGGAACTGTTTAAAGGCTGGCTCTTCATTATTGTTGTCTCTTTTGAATCTCTATTTTCAAAAGGCTATTTACTTAAGGTGTGCTCACACTGGGTCTGCTTGGGAAACAAACCATCCTGACTCCACCTGAAGAGGTGGTATCGGTCCATTTAGCAAACGCAGTCTGGTTCGCTTGCTAAACGTCAATGTGAACAACTGCTGGACTCAGTCCTTTTAAACACAGGAAACGAACTATACAGGGTAACTTGACTCTGAAGTAAACCTTTTGCACATAGTTTAGTTAATATTCTGAGGGAACAAATAGAGCAAAAAACAAAAAAAGTCTTTCGGAACTACATTAGGGTTACCAGACATCCCGGTAAAACTTGGATTGTCACAGTTTCAGTCTTAATTTGTTGTCTCGTTGTCAAAACTGCATCAGCGTGCTCTACAAGCTAATATCAGAGTAATGTATTAGGTTGTGTTCGTGCCATTCAAAAATCAAACAAACAATTAAATGGATTATTTGTTTAATCATTCTGATTATGTTTAAATGGTAATATGTTTAAATGGTAATAGCTGATCTATTTTTTAAATTTGACTTTTTTTTTACATTTAACATGTGTTGACTAGATGATATTATACAGAAAATAATGATTTGTTATGATCTGCAATAAATTCACCCAATGTTTAATTTTTAAACTATTATTGTGTTATTATATGCTATTATTTTAATGGTGTCCGAGTTGCTAGGGTGTTCCAGATTTTCACTGTGGAAATCTGGACAGTGGGAGAAACTGAAGCTCTGACAAAAATTTGGTCAGACATCCAAATCCATGCCAAACTGGACAAAACTCACAAAAACAGTAAACTATACTGTCTTTTTTTAAATGACTTTGTTTAATGCTGACAGCAGGAGAACTGTGCATAATTGCATAAACTGCATTACTCACCTACTGTAGGCATTCAATCCATGTATTAATTAAATTAGCGAAGTGCTTCCCCAGTGCTTTCTTCCACCGCAATATTATACACATATATGTAAGAATCTAAAACATGCTGTATTAAAAACCAGAGCAATACATCAATAGCTGCCATCTTTCAATGTGCCTTTCAACATACACACACCTATATAAACGAACCGGGTTCACTTGAAAACTGAATTGTGAACACAAACAAACAAACTCGGTCCTGAAAAAAAAATGTAAAAGGAGCAAAAAAACAAACTAATTCCTTTTGCTCACAGATAAGTGTGAACTGCAAGCACAGTGATACATTGTTTTAAAATGAAATGAAACAGACCGAGTCCGATTGAACAGACCCAGTGTGAATGCAGTCTTACAAAACAGCATCTCCCGGAGGCACTTTGCTCTGCTCCTAACAATATTTACATTGACTACCTAAAAAGTAGGAATGTACTAAAAACAAAATGAGGTTGTGGTGGCCGTCCAGTCATTGACACTCCCTTTATCAGTGTGACAGTCTACTAGTGTAGGATCCTTCCTACTGGCTAAGCTCTTGGAACTGTTCTTTGGTCTCATTTAGTAAAGTGTTTGGGTGGCATTTTGAATTTTCATACACAAGGCAACTGCAATGTGCATTGTTTGAAAAGCGATTCATTCAAATTGTGTTTAAGGAACAATGGTTGGTAATATATAGAGTATTAGGCTACATTTTCAATGAGTGAAACATTTAAGATAAGATTACAGGTAAGTGATTCTGAATATTTGTATGCTTTTGGTTATCTAGGTTACTTGCATTACTTACCTAACACATTGTGACACATGTTATCATGTATGGATGGGTGTTTGAGTTGTTCTGTATGTAAGGACTGATCTCAAGCTCGTGAGATTACAGACACGGAGGGCCCACAGTGCATGTACATTTGAGAGAATATCAAGACATTTTTTAAACCATTTTTTTTATTTTTTTATTTTACCTGCTTTAAAAATTAAACTTCATCAATTACTGAGAGATGGCCTCTGAACATTATAGTCTATGTTCAAACACAGAGCTGATACAACCCTGATTGGTACAGAATGAGTTGGCACATACCTTTCTGTCAATGGAACACACAAGACACTATTATAGAGAAGTGCAGGGTTGTTAACCGCAGTTTCCTGTGTACAGTGGATTCACATTCATGTCAAAAATAGATACGTTCTGTCATCCCCTGTGTAAACTGACCTTGTGTTTCCCCATACACACAAGACACTAAAATTGTTTCTTTAGCTGTAGTTAAAGTCCTGAAGCAGTTAACCAGTTAGTTATTTATTAATGCATTTATTAAATTGTTTTAGATGACTTAGGTCAGGGCTCTTGAACTGGCTATCTGTGGACCACGTCTGGCCTGCAGGAGACAACCAAGTGGCCCGCTGACATCAACTAAAATAAATATTGAAAAAGAAAAAAAACAAACTAACTAAATTAAATATGGAAAAAGAAAAAAAAAACAGTAACATCGTAAATCAATTTGTGATTCGGATGCGTGTCTTATTTTTGTATCCAACAAAGCAACGCGCGCATCACACCACCCCTTTCCAGTCACTAAGCCACTCAACGCGACCTAGGTGGGGATAACGTACAATGTGGAAGTTCACATCAGGTAGAAAACATGCAAAACATAGGATTGTGTGTTGATGATAAGAAAAGTTAATCTGCTGCCACGGATGGGCATAGTGCAACAGCGTTAACAAATACCAGCATACGTGACATACAATACGTCCACATTCTCATATCTCCAGAAGCATACAATTTTATAGCTATATAGTGGAATTGTACCTAAGATGCATGGGTACTGGTTTTAAAAATTAAGAAGTATGTTCAGTTACCTTAGAGGAATGCCAAGTATTAAAAAAAAAAACAAACTTGGGTGCTTTGTTTAATAGCTAAAACGCTTTGCAGATTTAACAAACTCTTTGTATTGCCCATGAAGAGCCTGAGCCAAGTTTATTAGCCATTATTTGCACTACTGTGAAACAGCTGAGACGGAAGATTGGAGATCCTCAGAACTTGTAAAGTGCAGGGCACAGCGAGGGTTAATATGCTCTCGGAGCTTTACAGTGAGATGAAGCCCAGGATACCATGCTGCATTCATTAGCTGTCTACCTTACCACGGCTAACGGGGGCTGGACATCTGGACACAACAGTCTGACTTGCACAAGTGAGCAGTATCTCACAGAAATGTAGCATGGGCGTTTATAGGCAGCTCACTGCAATAGCTTCCAGCTGGTACTGATATTAAACAACAGTGCTCCCACAAACACTCATTAGGATTTCTTTGTATGATGTAAATGGCAGGGAAAGACAGTTGTAAGTGTGAGTTTACTTTATATCAGATTGACCGGATGTTTAATGATTGTTTTGTTCGGGATCTAATTACTAAAATAAGCTAAATTAATGCAATAACTATAAGTCTTTGTTGATGTTTTTGATGTTTGTCATATAATGTATTAAGTTTATTTTTGTATTTCTTAATTTTTATGTGGACTTACCAAAAGTTGTCAATTTTTACTGCTAATTGATTTCTTTTGTATCACTGGGTACTTTCTAATTGTAATTGCATCACTTATTATTCTAAATTAGGCAGAATAGTTAGCTTAAAAATGTAACTGTGTTTAACAAAGAAGACATGTGCAAAACTTAAACTGCAAAATGTGTTTTTATACAATAATATTTTAATTATAATATGCAGCCTATACTATACCTATACTAAAAAATAAATAAATAAATAAAATCCACTTGAAGATGGTGAAAATCCATTCTGCATATTTTGGTCTATTTATTCCAGCTTTTGGTATTGTACTTATTGACTAAATCTTTCAAATGTCACTAGTCATGTCTAGAGGTCTTCACGGGTCTACCCGAACCCGAGACCTGACCCGTACCGAGCAGGCTTTCGGGTGCAAAATTGTCAAGCAACACTCGGGTTGGGTCGGGTTGGGTTCGATTTTGTTTACTCGGTAATGCACAAACTGTTTGTTACTATTAAAGAGGCTCTCTTTGATACTGAAAATCATTGTTTATAATTCCTGTTGTGTGGATTGGCTTCCCCCAGTAGCACATGACATGGCTTGCAGAGCACAGCAGCAGACACCTGACCCATATCCTTTCTTTTAGATCATTCTTAAGTCGCAGTAATGGGTTTGTTTATGAAGGACGTGAAAGAAAAATGCAAATCGGCGGTGTGAGAATCATTTGTTATTGTGGACAAAGAAGGAAAACAAGTTTTGCAAAACACAAATTTTACATCTCAATTCCATTTGGTCTTTTTCTATTTTACAGTCCTCTGTGTAGGTTCCTGATGGAATAAGCACTGTCTGTAGTTCAGCCAGATTTCCAGGTTGACTGGAAAAAGCACTGCTTTAATATTGTATCTAGTCAGTGCATATGCTAAGCTGGGGAAAGGAAAAGCGCGCCACTGTTTTTTTGGGGGGCAGGGTCGGATCCGGATCTAATAACAAGAATTTTACATCGGGTCGGGAAAATAATTGTCTGTTCGTGGTCGGGTTGATTAATTTGTACCCATATAGACCTCTAGCCATGTCCAAACGCACAGATTAAAAACTGTCTCCCAGTGTTTGCAATTCCTTTAAGACATGTTAAACAGTGCTCTTTAGTTTTGCATTTGGAAGGTATGACTTAAAATTTCCCCATGTCCCCTTCTTCATCCACAGCTATGGATGGCATACTTTATGTGTAATGCTTACAAACTATAGCTAAGCAAACCACTTTGCATCCATATGATAAGCCGTGTTAAATCCAAGTCTTGCATATTGAGTGAGCCTCAGTGTTTGTGGTGTATTTTTATTATTTGACCGTATACTGTGCAGTTCAGCTACTGTAATAATGTACAATTAAGAAGACCAACACAGTGCAAAGAGGTATCTAAAAAAAGGTGTTCGAATGAATAGTGGCATGTGCAATATAAATGTGAAGTTATCATTAACTTAACCTTTTGGGAATTATGTGTCAGGTGCACTTGTACTTCTTAATGTGTGTGTGTGTGTGTGTGGGCATGGGCGTGTATGTGCGTGTGTGTGTGTGTTTGTGTGTGTGTGTGTGTGTGTGTGTGTGTGTGTGCGCATGGGCGTGTATGTGCGTGTATGTGCGTGTGTGTGTGTGTGTGTGCGCATGGGCGTGTGTGTGCGTGTGTGTGTGTGTGTGTGTGTGTGTGTGGGTGTGTGTGTGTGTGTGTGTGTGTGCGTGTTGGGCGTGTGTGTGCGTGTATGTGTGTGTGTGTGTGCGCATGGGCGTGTATGTGCGTGTGTGTGTGTGTTTGTGTGTGTGGGTGTATGTCTGTGTGTGTGCGCATGGGCGTGTGTGCGTGTGTGTTTGTGTGTGTGGGTGTGTGTGTGTGTGCGCATGGGCGTGTATGTGCGTGTGTGTGTGTGTTTGTGTGTGTGGGTGTGTGTGTGCATGCGTGTGGGTATGTGGGTGTGAGCCTGTGTGTGCATGTGCATGTGTGTGCGTGTTTGTGAGTGCGCATGTGTGTGTGGGTGTGCACGTGTGTGTGAGTGTGTGCGTGTGTGCGTGTGTGTTGTATGAGTATGGACATTTGGCCTGCTGAATGTTAAATTTAATGCTTTTTGTCTCCATGATTTTGTTTTATTACCTGTTGTTTATTTTGAGCAAGCTGCAGTTGGGTCACAGGCCTAAGAATGAAACACATACTTGTAAGTTTCAGAACAGGGTGTCAAGGTAGGGGGAAAAGCTATACATTGAGCGAGCCAACAATAAATTACAGATTCCTCCTGTAAGGGGAAGCCTTAGCAGCCAAAGGACATCTGCTTCTTTTAAATGCCCCACAGATTCTAGAGGTGGGAGGGGAGGTGGAGGCTCTGACTATTAAGTCTACTAATGCTTCCTTCAGCTCTAGACACTGTACTAACTCCCACTCCACTCATTAATACCTTATCTTGATGGGAATGACACTTTTAATTAATTACCGGGCATCAACATGATGGCTTAAATCAACACCAGGTTGTTGCCGGCTCTCAGGAGGGAGGACGTCACATGAAAGCAGAAGGAAAAGCTCTTGGATCATGGCTCCATCCAGATGATTTCAATTTGTTACGGATTGGCCACCCTTTTTTTTTTTTTTTGCTGTTTCATTTGTGTCTGGAATCTCGACTACAATGAAAAATGTATCAAAGAATCAAAAAGTGGCTATTCTACATTTAAGGTATACATACAGGACACATTGAGTGTACAAGGTTGAGGATGTTATACTAGGATGTTATACTAGCAAGACTGTAAGAGCCTATTACACTTCCTGCATCCCCTAGTTATAACTAATATAGAACAAGTGGTTTGTTATTCCTTGTTTTAAGGTCCTTTTTTTTAGTTAAATTTACAGCTGGACGACAGGCTCTTGTCAATGCCTTCTTGATGACTTTTGATTGGATAACGCTAAACATGGTGTTTATAATCATTATGTATTTGCATAGTAGTTACTTAGTAAATATATGCATACTTACACATAATTACAATGTTATTTTGCACAGTTGCAATGTACTTTTTTGCATTATTTAACCCTAATCCTAACCCAGCCTTATCCCTAAACCTAATCCTAACCCTTTTCTGATACAATTTTGTACTTACATATATCATGCAAAAACATTTACACCATAAGTACATTGAAGCTATGCATAATAGCATTATAATTAATGCAAAAGTACACATGTATTTACTATGTAACTAGTGTGTAAATATACAGTAATTAGAGACATTTAATGTAAAGTGATACCCCTTGTTGTACTCTACTGTATCACTTCATTACAGGATCACAGGATTTATAAACCCTCAGGTCTAAGACCTGAGCAGCAAGATTATAATGAAAAGATTCATTGAAGTTTCAAACATTTTAAGCTCAGAGAATAAAATCTTCAGAAAATATATCAGCAAAACAGCAAAGTATCCCACTGTGGTTGCCAGACACCACGGCGCTCGAGAAATAAAAGAGAACAACGATGTACACCTGGTTGCCTGGAAAATACCTTCCCATTGATTTTGAAGTGAACCTATAAGGTTTTGGTTGTGTAAAAGGTGGTGCATAGTAACAGCAATAAAACCAGAAATGGTCTGTGTAGAGATTCTAATGTATACATAGAGGATGGCAACAGAACTGGAGGGGGTACATCTGTAAAGTGCTCTCCTCTTAGCACCCCTGAGTGGAAGGTTACAAAGTTTAATTGATCCATGTAAATCAGTGAGATTGCACAGTGAGATTGCATCTTGCAAAGACGCACAGCAGACAGGTGAGCGGCACAGAGACTCATTAGCCTTGTGGCATTATCTAGAACATGTCAATAAGGTGATGCTACTGTACTGCTGCGTTTAGTTCAAGGAAACCACCTGTCCCACCTTCAGATCATCATCCATCACGGGGTGTAAGCGACTGGAAACTGTGTGGCCCTTTTAATGGGGAATATTGACACCATTTGTCTTCTTCTCCACCCACAGCTTGTCACAAATGTGCTAGCAGTAGGCAGCCACAGCATGAGGCATTTCTTTAAAGGGAAAAGAGCAAATGAGCAGATGAGACTCGAATTGATTGAATAGATGCCTTGCATTCTTCTGCAACCCTGTGGTGTTGCTAATAATTACTTTAAGATCAGACTCTGACAAAAAGGGGGTGCCATCAATAGAGAGACAGAATAACATATTGTCATACTGTGCTAATAGGTATCCATATTGAACATGTCTCCGGGTGTGTACTGTAACATGACATTCACCCAGCTGAATTTTCAGGAATTCAGTTTTGTTAATCTGAGAGGCACTGAAGGCAATTCAGTTTAAGAGGACCTGAATTACATTGATCTTAAAAAAAAGTTTTTTTGTTTCTACAAGTGCAAGATGTATATAAAACAGGATGCACGATAATAGCAAAAATTACAGGGTGCATGCAAGTTTGTAGAGTACGACAGCTCAGTAGTATTAAATGTATCATTAAAAGTGTCCCAGATAGGATGGCAAAAATGGGTGTGTAGCACCACAGAATGTATAGGGCATATATAAAGTATAGAGGGTGTCAGTGATGCAACAAGTAGACAACACTGAAGGCAAGACATCTTTTTGAAAGCTATACTCTTTGACAACACCTATTATTTTACAAAACCAAAACCAGGTAACTAAGTAATGTTATCAAGGTATCGTGTTTTATGGAGTTTTCTGTTAAAAAAAAAAAAAAAAAAAAAAAGTGTTAAATGTTTTAAAATACAGTATATATAATATATATATATATATATATATATATATATATATATATATATATATATATATATAGAGAGAGAGAGAGAGAGAGAGAGAGAGAGAGAGAGAGAGAGAGAGAGTAAATATAAGCCAACATTAAGAAAAATGAGTAAACAATGTGTACATATACAAAAACAAACATTACAAAAGATGTTTCTTTAGATTTTAAGTGTGGATGAATTAGCAATGACATTTCAAGGATAAACTATTCTGTTATTTGAATCCTTATACTGTAATTTAATTTTTAACCCTGGATCGTTATCTTTGCTAGAAAACACTCCAAGGTATCTTATGTGGATTGGATCCCCAGATAATTTATGTATTTTTATTGCAATGCATTTCAAAGACTTACTTATACAATAGGTACAGTACATGAAGACACACATGTATCAGTATAACATTAATATAACCTCTTAAAATAAATTAAATACCAGAGGAAGCTCTCCTGGATACTGGTACGCTGGCCTGCTTTGTTGAATACAGGATGATGTCTGTCAGAGCGGTTTCCACATTTTATATCATTTCTAGTTTCAGGCGAGGTTCATCATGCTCTATTAACAGACTCATCCGACCGCAGTTTCCTCTGGTAGATATATTTTTCTCAGGTTCCATCCTGACAGCAAATGTTTTCCACACACAGCCACAGAGTTGTGTGGTCTTGGTGAGGTTGGCAGTGGCAAGGTCTACTTCCTTGACCCAGCCTCTCTTCAGCGTGGGTGCCAGTTCTATTTCAGCCTGATATCCACTCGTTGTTATCAACTCAAGAACGTTTCTTGACTGTTTTGACCCATGCTGATGCTGAGATACTGAGTCATGTCTTTGTGCCTTCCAGAATATCCTATTGTATATCCCTAACCCTAGGGAATTTCTGGATTTAGTTCTAGTTATTTTAAAACGCAGCATCCTATGTGCTGACAATTGCTGAATTGAGCCCGAACATTACATCAGTTCTGTCCCCCTTTTAACTGGCTTCCAATCAAGCAAATCACTTTAAAATACTGCCCTTGACATAGAAGACTCTAAAGGGATTAAAGTTTGACTGTATTTGCAATGCAGCTTGCCCATACAGTTCTGATCACTCACTGAAGTAGTTGGATGCTGGCCTTATTGCAGTCCTCCCAGTTCCATTCGAGACACATTTATATAGCTCCCAAAGGAAACAATCAAGGTTCATGTGGCAGGTCCAACTTACCTGTTTTATAGAGAAACATTTTCACCAAGGATCCCTACAGGTGTGGAGGGAGTATATCACTTCACCTGGCTACATCGGTGTGAAGGGAGTATATCACTTCACCTGGCTACATCGGTGTGAAGGGAGTATATCACCTCACCCGGCCACATCAGTGTGGAGGGAGTATATCACCTCACCTGGCTATATCATGATACAATAGGAGATCAGATGCAGATGTTCAACCTTCTAACAGCTAAACTTCTAAACTTATAGAGATGCCACATCTCAGTTTCAGTGGAATCTAGCCGCTGAGATAAAGTATGGAGGCAAGCAGCTGAGGTGTAGACTTTTTTGTGTAAGGCTTCTACTAAAAACTTTAATAAGTAATAGAAAAGATGAAGTGCCTTTTAATGCCAATACCCAAGACAATTATTATTCTTAACACTGGTCCTGCAGGGAAATTGTCTTTAATGATTGACATGATATATTTTGAAAGGCTAAGATTTGTCCCACGAGGGCAGTCTTTGGTCTCAAGAGCCAGCCACAAATAAATAATGTATTAATTATGTTGATGTCTGCTGTTTTTTTCAGTACTCTGAGCCCCATTGCTTGACAGCTGTAGGGTACAGTTAACAGGGGACTGTGATGTGCAAGGTGGCTGTTATCAACAGTAACAAGTGACAGTAAAAATGTAAAAACTATTTATTGGATTATAGATTGATGTGCATTGACCTTTTTTACATTCCTTGTTTGATTGGTAATAAAGCATGTCATTTCTGCATCCCTTATGCCATGAAATAAAAGCCAGTCAAATGGTAATTAAATTAGTCAGGATTTGTAAGATTAAATAAAATGGTTTCTGTTCGAAACTGAATCTTTTTTTTTTTTTTGCACAACAGTGTATTTGGTTATTGAATCTTCTGTTTAAAAAAATAAAATAAAAAACATCAATGCACGAATAAGAAATCATATTGCCAATTGCACCACTGTGATTACTCACCTTAAAAAAGTTACCATTTCCATCCTCTCCCAAAAAAAAAGGTTTATTTAAAAATAAAAATATATATTGGGTAGAGAATACGTAAGTGTGCGGTTTACTTCAAACATTCAAACCTTAATAACACAATGAAATAGTGTCTAAGACCCTCCGTCGTTATATTTGTTCTCGTGTGAGACTTTGACCTTTTTCAGTCAGCGAAAATATGTGCTGAGAATAGAGTGATTTTGATGTATACCTTTTAAAATGGCAAAAATACAGCTACTTTTGGAGTTTTTCTGCAACAAAAAAAGCGAAACCACCAACGCCAGAGACATCAACAGAAACCGAACCTGACTCTTGTGTAGTTCAGAATGTTATTAACAGGACGAGAGTGTGACAATACTTCCATTTCAGTTTTTCAAGCCACAAGTCGCCACTGCTTCCGCTTGCATTAACATTTAATTTGGAAGAAAGGATGAGGATGGATGTATGCAACAGAACCAACACAAGTTGTCCACTTAATTAGGAACTATTAGAAAATAAAGCTCTCTAGGTTGAGGCGTGGAATGGTGAACAATGGAACGTCATTGTACCTAACAAAACCTCAGCTGTGCCCTTCAATTAGTTCTATACTGTAGGTGCAGTTTTTAAAGAAACACAGAGTATAGGTTCAATAAATCTGTTTGCAGGCCTTCCCCTATTGACAGACTTGATTTACTGCCAGTAACATGCTTTGAACCTGAAGATAACTAGGAAGTTAAACAGTAACAAATTCTTGAGAGTTGGGCAGGTAAACTGAGACCATTTGTTACTCTCATGTAGTACCGAATATGATATAAAAAATATGTGTTTAATATAATATGTGTTTCTTTTAACCCTTTAAGGACCAAGTGTTTTTCAGTGGGGTGCTCCCCCTGGACCAGATTTTCTTTGGCTTCCTATAACAATTATTCATATGTATTCTGCTTAGAGATACATGTATAAAACATGTTATTCTGTGACTCGAGGGACCTTACAATACTTCATGAAAGCTTCTTGACAGAATAAATGTTCTACTATAACTATAAGTCAAATAGATATAATTTACAGTGTTTTCTCGTTGTTTCTTAACTGTAAACAAGTTATTATGTCATGTTTCGCTTCTGCGAGCTGCTGAAAATGTCTCTGCCCTTTAAAAATGAAATGCCTATCTGAGTGAGGCCACACACACACACACACACACACACACACACACACACACACACACACACACACACACACACACACACACACACACAAAAACAAGCAGGCAGTGAAATTCAATCCCTCCCCAATCCAATGATACCTGTTAACAAGACATACTGTAAAGAATGGTGGCCCAGTAAGCCAAAGAAACAAAGTGCATTTTTTATTGTGTTTATCAGATTACGGGCCCAGAATGACATTTCAGCATGATCCTGTTTACACAATCACAGGCCCAGAATGACACTTCATCCTGTTTACATGATCACAGGCCCAGAATGACATTTCAGCATGATCCTGTTTACATGATCACAGGCCCAGAATGACACTTCATCCTGTTTACACGATCACAGGCCCAGAATGACACTTCATCCTGTTTACAAGATCACAGGTCAACTGTTAAATGAAATGGATCACATTTCAACTGTTAAATGAAACGGAAATTAAGAAAAACTATTTAATGAGCTGCCTTGGTGTTGATAAATCGCATGTAAATCATAATGAGTTAGATAGATTGATCGTATCTTAATAAATTCCTCAAAGTTTTCCTAAGATTCTCATGGGGGTTAGAAGATAGATTAAACAGATAATCTACTGCAGCCTTGAAGTTTGAGGCCTACTTTTATTTTCTAATTGCTAACAATGAGGTATTTAGTCAATAAATAAACCGCATAGCAACCATTTCTCGTGTTCAGTGGAAATGCATTTAATGCCCTGGAGCTATCTCTATCACTATGTCCTAAAAGAACACTACCTACAGAATCCTCCGTTCCAACGAGATGAGACATCTCTTGACATGAGGTATCTTATAGCTTTAAAATAGCCCCTTTTATTGTCAGTTTTAATTAAAGTATACAGGTTAAGCACTTCATAGCAAACCATATCAGCATATACTGGTTCCTTTCTATTCTTGTGGGTTATAACTTGTATAGAAACCAGTTCTGGCTTCTGTTAAAGGTGATGGTCCATCTTCTAGCATTCCTGGATAATTCGGCCTTCAATAAGCCCTTCTGTTCATTACTGTTCTCCAGTTGAATCTCTTGTATAGTGTCCAGCACCCATACTGGATGTACAGTAGAAGATGAGAGTTTTGCCCATGAAAGAACACATTATGCAAATAAGTGGCTCTTTCAACCAAATCCAGTTCAGGACCTTTCAACCATGTAGCCTGAATTAAACAATTTAATGGCAAGTTGGATGAAGGCTCTGAGCTGCTCGGACATAATCATAACAAACGATCTGTACTGGGGTAGAGTTGAAAAGCCACTGTGGTGGACCAAAACAAAAACACCTTCAAAAGTTAAATTAATCCTGCTATAGAATAACCCCCTTGTATCACTAAATGCAACACAAATACAACGGAAAGAACAGGTAGAACACATTTAGCATTTAGCATTCTCAAAAGCTTACAGACTTCAGGTTTCAGGCTTCAGGTTTCTAAATTTTGTTGAAACTTTGCAATACAACAGGAGTACAGTGGTTGGCATGACCTTCTTGTATTCAATATTGTATCATTCAGTTGAATGCAAAGTAGATGCAAATTAAATTAATATCTTAGTGTTAATTGCTACAAATCAAATCTTCACTCTGTTACTAAGCATTATCACAGAAGCACGTCTGCACAATATATTGCTCATGGCAGCAGACCTGTGTTGTCAACATTGACAAGGCTGTGAAGATGTTCAGAAGCATTACGATTGGCAAGCTTTAATGTACTTATTTTTTTTCTTTAAAAAATAATTAAAAGCATATTCCTGTTTTTTTAACCTGGACAATCTGTAATGTAAAAAAAAAAAACTGATTGTAGGTAACAACATAGTTCCGTCAATCTTACCTATTTTCACTTCAATTATCAACATAAGTCTCATATGTGCAGTTTTTAAAGAAAAACATTTGATATGAAACATGTCACTGTATTTTTATCCGGTACTAAAGAAAGTTTCCATGCCTTATTCTGTTCTACTTACACTTCCCATTTCACCTTTCCATGTCTTCTTGGTCCAAGTATGTTACAGGTTGGTCATTGACAGGAAAGAAAGGGGTGGGGACAATGTATTTATGAATATCAATTCTGAATAAGCTATATAAAACGCTAAGTTAATTTATTTTTGTATCTTGGGGAACACTCACCAAGGACCGCTTTATCTGGTGGGTGACCCAAGCTTTATTGTAAAATGCTACTGGGTACAGCAATATTTAATTGTTACATTATTTAATGACATTTGAATCTTGAATGAATACAGGTTACCGCTATATAAGAGACAAAATAAAAACAATGGTGTGGCAAGGCTGCAGCAAAGAGCCCTGTACACTATAAAAGGGGACGGGGCAAAGCCCTGCAGTAAAGTGTTTGTTTTGTATTATTATGATTTATTATTTATAAATCTGACAGCAAAAAGCCGTGTCTTGTTTATTGTTTGGCGTTCGTGATTTTGTTTAAATATTTATTTTCGCTCTGTGAGTAGTTGTTTTATGTTTAAATAATGTATTTATTTTTGCTTTGCACCCAAGTTCCTGCTTGAGTGTAGTGTCTGTCTCTGGCCTGACCTCACCACCCTCAGCCACCCTGTCACAAACTATAGTAATTTAAAATCAATATTATTTCCCAGTATCTGGGAATGATTAAAAGGGAAAGGTAAGCAGCCTAAACCCTTATACAAAAGAAAACACACTTGCATCAAGCATCAAGTTTTAAAATTAGGAATGCATTTACTGACAATCCATGTTTCAATCTTAATATATTATTTTGGGGTTTACTGTTACTGCAATTCCATATTGCACGGGGTTGATTAATCAAAGCTGTGATGATCACATTTCTCAAATAATACCCTGTGACTGGGTACTCCCCGCCCCTGAGCATGTTTTGTATTTGTTTATTATGATTATGATTTATGTATTTTATATATCACAGCAGAAAAGCCGGCATTATTATGTATTATTTGTTATTGTTTTGTTATTTTAAAAATACCTTGTGAGAATGCGTGACTGTCAGCTACTGATTGCTTAACTGGCTGACAGTCACACAGATTAGGAAAGCTGTGCAGACTATGTCCGAGGAGTAATAAGATAGCTAGTTAACCCCTCGGCCAGAATGTAAAAGACTTGCAGTTTGGCTACACAGGTAGAGTGTGTTAGATTGAGTTGGAGGGAGACTTGTTGCATGTAAACTGCAAAATGAATGCTACTTACTTTGTTGTACTCATGTCCTTTGTTTGTTTGTGTTTGTTTATTTTGGCCATTGTGCCGTTTTCTTTTGTTATTTTAAAGTTTGTTTATTATTTTGTAACTCCGCCAGTATGTTGTTTGTTTGGATTCATTTCCTGGTCTGAAATCATCCACAAGCCATCTTGTTCACATAGCCCTTCACTCATTGGCTCAGAATATATTAATCCCAGCTGAATTCAGGGCAATTGACATATAGTTCTGTTACATGAACCTATTCCATACCACCTTGGATTAAATCTCTTGAATCTTACAAAACTATATTCAGTGGCAATGCAGTGACACACAATTGCAATATAGTCTTTCTGTACTAAGAAAAAAACAACCATTTAGCTACAATGGTATGAACCATTTGTAAAATGGCACCACAGTGGTAGATTTTATTATTTTGACACAATAGCATGAAGATATACATACTGGTAATATATTGCCATACCAATTTACTGTATCAGTGCCAGTGTGCTACCATTTCAGGGCCACTATTTGATTACTGCATACATCCATTTGCTGGTACAGCTGTGTGGTCTGCTAATGGTTCTAGTATTTCTTTGGAATAATTCACTGCTATTATAATGGTATTCCATGGTATTTTTCAAACCTTTTCTGCAGGAACATATATAAGACATCCTTCAGCACTTGGGTGGGAGATGGTACTGGGAAGGTTTTATATGTCAATAGGGGCTTGATACCAATACTTCTTAAAATATATAACATTTTCAACCTCCTATTTGGAGGAGTGGACATATGAGAGTGGAGGCACGCTGCACTGATGTCTTTAAAAAAAAAGCAAATCACAGACCAAGGACCAGTTGATTATGAAACCTGAACACTCTGGGAGCACATGCAATGTGTTATCAGGTCACTGCACTACATCCTAGTGACTCTGAATTCAGAATTGTGCTCAATAACTATGGTCAACACTCCACAATGTCTGTATTGTTACATTGCCTTGGGTGGGAGTTGTTGTTGTTGAATGCTCCTACACAAAATAGCCACTAGAAATATGTGTGCAAACTGGAAATGTTTCAAAACATTATCCAAAAACACAGAAAACAACCAGAACAACCACAATGAAATTAAAAAAATTAAACCTGCGAGGCATTCTCTATCTTGTTGTATAATTGTCATCATCACAAGACTGTCTCAGTTTAAAAGAGGTCATCCAAATCATTCTATAAACAAAAACAGATTACAATTTATGTATAGTACAAATACATGTGTGTGTTCACATTTTATACATATGCTGTATGTTTCTGAAACATAACAGGCTATAGATAATAATAAAAAAAGCATTTTAGTTAATACTGTATTATGTTATAATCCTTTACCATAGAATCAATATTCTTTCGTAACGTTTAATCAGAAGTAAGGTAAAACTCTGAAGGTCACTGAAGAAAGCACTATCTGAAATGTTTGTCTGCTTGACTGAGTTTTACCTTTGTTATAAAGCTCTGACAATGACAGATATATAGTAGTGGAGACGACCGGAAGTATTTTTGTGTGTGTATGTCTGTTGGTAATTTTGTATACTTTTGAAAACCACTTAGACTAAAAATCTTTAGCACAAAATCTTGAGAATCAGAATCTGGATATGGAGGTGTCCTATCTGTCTGTTTGTTTGTACCGACATATTATCTATGTGCGTATGTCACCCTTATGGTACATATACAGTATCTAGCAAATAACATTCTATCGCAATTAAACTGTGTTGGGGGAATTAAATATTGTTTATGTATTACAACAGAGAGAACACATTCCTTATCTCCAATTCCCCAAATACCCCTCCCCCTCAGAGGAAGGGCCCATCTGAAACCTTGACCCTCTAGATACAGGAATCTGGCACCGCACCACCTGTTCACATACCGTTCTTAGGCTATGTAAATGGAAAACCTATGAATAATAGATTTGAACCAAGTCACTTACTATGGTCACATTGGTGGAAGCAGATCTGGGAATTTGGGTTGAGGCAAATAAATAGCACGATGGTCAACACTCAGCCTGAATCAAGGTGATGCAACTCAATAGCTTTAAAGTCAATGGAAGGTTATATATTTGAACAATTGATTTTGTAAAAAATGTTACATTATTAATGTAATGTTTTCCTGGTACATGACTTCTTGTTTCTCTACAGCATTGTGTATTTTAAAGCAGTGTGGCAGTGTGCCCGCCACTGTGCGTCTTTATTATTATATGTTGTGTGTTTAATGTGGGTGTATATGTATAGAAGCATGGGATATAAGGTGGGTTATGAGCACGAGTAACGTAAAATGCAGATTTGTATTTAGGCACGAGGATTGCACATCACTTCACGTGCAGATCAAATGTGTATAATGTGTGTCACGGGAGTTCACTCATTAATTCACGTGCAATTGTACCAAGACTCCAACTGAATGAATGATTAGCAATCAAGTCTCAGTGCAGATGTAAAGGTGCATGTTTTCACCCACTCAGGGGTTGTGTGTTCGTGAGATCATGATAACAGTTCACCGTGTTTGTATGTATAGTCCGTTTTGTTTGTCTCTTTGTTTTGTCTTTAAAACCTTTTATTTTCTGTTTGCTAATAAACCACGCAGCAGCGCATTCAAATTCAACTCACTCACCACTCTGTGTTTCATTCCCTGGTTCTGATGTCACCACTACAGCCTTGTGACAAGCACATTGTATTTTTTCCACACAAAGTACAGATTAAAACTTCTGTCACAGATGACGCTGGATTAAAAACAGTCACTTGTGGCACATTTTATACACTATATTAACACAAGAATATGTTGTGGGATAAAAATAACCAGAGTACTAATATGTAATTCAGTTGTTCAAACCAATAATCTGGTTATTCATTGCAGTACCATATCAGTATCAGGAAAGCACATCAGGAAAACTGTGCAACATGTTTTCCAGTTACATTGTACTGATTTTACCGCCAATTCTGTGGAAAATGAAATGGCATCATAATGACATCTCAATGGTCAGTCCTATAAATTAAGTGTTAATAGCAATTACAGTAATCAGTATACATGTGTAAAGTATAGCTAGTTACATTGTCACATGATTTGAAGGTACAGATAGGAAACTTCAAACAAGCAGAAAACCACTATGTTCTGTCCAAAAGTACTATTCTAGGGTTTTAATGTGTTGAGGAATCCTGTAAATTGCTTAAGTCAAGTAGCAGAAACAATGGGAATCACAGTTTGTGTTGTATCTCTATTGGAACAAAACAAAGTAAATTGCAACATGAATGTGGATAAGTGAGCACAAAGTAGTATTATTTCTGCTGTGTTATTTCAGTGTTTATAGGATAAATGCAGGGCTTCATTGTTTTAGGTGTTTTATCTGTGTTTATTGGTTATAAACTAAAATTAGAAACCTTTCAAATGCATTAGTGTGCAAGTCAATACAATGCAGTCCTATGCATTTATCCACATTCTAATGCTTTATGAATTATTTCGAAAGATCCTCCGACACTGCTTCGATCATCGCGAGATAAATATCAATCAGGGCAGCAAGATCATTGAATAGCACTGGCACCTTACTGCATATTCTATAACTGAAGAACATTTCATGGTTAGCATTACTGAAGGGAGATGTGGAGTCAGCATTTCAAGCTCTCAGCGGAGGTTTGAGTGGATGTGAGAGGCTAAGCCTCAGAAGAAATTAAATTAAGATGAAAGCAGTTAAACAAAAACAAAAACAAAAAAAAAAATCTCTAATTAAAAAGTATGTCCGTTTATTACCTACTATAAGAGCAGAAAACACAACTGTGGTGCACGTGCCCATGCCAGCCCATTTCTTTCCCTGTGAATCATGCTTTTTAAGAGTTTGTGTTGGCAGCCACATTTATGCCCCAGTCCTCCCAAATGCCCACAGTAGTGTTCCTTCAGTTTTCATTGTAACCAGATTAATGGTGTCAGGAAGCTTGTTTTTTTATTTAAATATGGTCCGACATGAATGCTTGTCTGAAATTATTTATAAACTTTGGAAAAAAAAGATTAGGCAATACCATGCTAGCTCACACCACTGTGGGCACGATGTGGAATATGGTTCTTGTTTATGCTTTTCTGGACTGGTTGAATGGAGTGAGATCTTCATTTTCTTGTAATGCTTATTCATTATCTGCATTATTCCAATTTATAAACAGTTTACTGGTATAGGAAATGCATAGTACTGTATACCAGGTGAAACTATGAATACTTAAATGTACAAAATGTGTACTAAAGTTAGGTACAGCTACAAAATAACTGAACTACAAAGTATGATTGTTTTGTTTTAAAGACCAAAATATGGAGGGAAATGGGTTAGTGTTTTTAATATCTACCTTCCATGTGTGTATGTGTAGGTAGTATAAACAGATAGGAGCATGTGTGGTCCAGTGGTTACAGAAACAGGCCTTGTAAGCAGGAGGTCCTTGGTTCACATCCCAGCTCAATCCTGGGACCTCCTGCTTACAAACCTTTAACATCCTTGTGCTCTGCTTTTAAAGTGAGATGTTGTTGTAAGTGACTCTGCAGCTGATGCATAGTTCATACACCCTAGTCTCTGCAAATTGCCTTGGATAAAGGCTCTGTCACAATGCTCAATTGCTGAAATAAATATTTGGAGACATCTATTTCTTTTTTTCCTCTTTCACAAAAACAAAACTTTTGCAACAAAAGATTTTTCCTAAAATTCTTTGTTTTCGAGAAGTTTTGAGAAATTATAAATTTCCATTGGAATATATAAACTTTCAGCTACAACCGTATATATTTATTTTTAAACAGCTTAAGAGCTTTTGACCAAAACGTCCTGAAACTAAAATACTTTACTAAAATCTTTTAAACCTTCTGTGTACATTTTTTTAAAACAAAACTTTTCTATCTTTATATACATATCTCATCATTGTATTCCATAGAAGGTACACACGCACACAAAACCATCTTTTTTTTTCATATTCATATTGTCAAAACCAGCACGCTCATACAATATTTGCTACACGCACACGCATACAGATTGCCAACGGCTCCGCACCTGTTTGACATGAAATCCCAGTAGGCAGCTAGTCTTCAGGCTCTCTGGCAGAGCATGCTCAGTCCCTTGCTGAGAGAGGAAACGCCTGAGAGAGCTTCATAACTCAGGATTACTTTACACTGGACTCATGGCTTTAGCAGTAACCTTATCCCAGCAGGGCAGTGCCAGCCCTCCATCAAAAGGCTTTCAGGGGAGCATAAATCCCAGCTGCACCATCAGAGGGGCAGTGGAATGAGTCTCAACAGCTGAGCTCCGATCCCCTCCTAGCTTGTTTATGTACATAAAGGCAACCGCCTCCAGCATCCTCCAAGATGAAAAGATGTGAATCAGAGTCTATGAAAGTGTTACGTCTAAGTTCAAGCAATAGTATGTTCAAGCAATATTGTATTTTCTAGTTTATTAGTTTTTTATCTCATATATATATATATATATATATATATATATATATATATATATATATATATATATATATATATATTTTTTTTTTTTTTTTTGTGGCATGTAGCTGCTGATTAAGGTTAGTTTACATTATTGTTTTTTGTCATACTGTACATTTCGTTTTTTTAAGGTCAGAAATCTCTTTTTGACAACTCACAGCCTCACAAAATAATTTCTGTTAGGAGGGAAGTCATTATTAATATTGTAGTGTTTGGAAAATCATTATTTGTATCACTGCATTATTGGATATTGGCTGTCAGGTATGGCCTTGACATAACATTACACTTCACCTTGGTCCATGTGCCAGGAATGCATTCTGCCATAGGGAACCATGGCATTTTATTTAATTTAGCAGTACATATTTATTTACTTATTTATTTATTTTTCTCCATAAAAAACATGTAGATTTTTTGGTTTTCCATAGACTAGTAGGAGTCAGGTAACAAGATGAACTGTGCTGGAAATTAGGTGAAAAAAAAAAAAAAAAAAAAAAAAAAAAAACATTTGTATTTATTGTTACTGCAATTAAGAACATTTTCTATAGAGCATGATTTTCAAAAGGTGGTAAATGATAACTCTTGTGTTAATCAACAAATCGGTACGTAGCATTAATTTTGGCATTTTCAAGCAGACGTAATGCCTATTTCGTTATTAAATAATTGTGCTGATGTGATTTCTGAAATTATGTTGATTTACAAAATAATGTTAATATTTTTACAGGCAGTGCTTCTTGCGACTATTTATTTTGTTTGCGTGGAAATTTAAAAGCAAATCTGTGTTAATTGTCATAATTTGTCAGGAGTTAATTTGCACTTGGAAAAGCAGGGTTTTAATTAATGAAAGAGTATATTATTATTATTATTATTATTATTATTATTATTATTATTATTATTATTATTTATTATTAGTAGTAGTATTATTATTATTTATTATTATTATTATTATTAATAATAATAATGCATTTATTTATTTATTAGCAGATGCCCTTAACCAATGTGACTTACAGTTGTTACAAAATATCACAATACAAAGTATCACATTTCAAAATATCACATTACACAATATCACATTATGAAATATCACATTATAGATAAAAGCAGTTATAAAATACAGTGCAATCAGTAGACATTAACATCAAATTCAAATAAAAGAAAAATAAAGGATGCAGTAAATAATTACATTTAAGAGTGAATTTTAACTAAGAGCAGTAAACTTATAGTAAAAATGTCTGCTTATAAGAGTAAGATCCATTAAGAGCACTTAAGTATGATAAATAGATAAGAATTATTTCAAATAAGAGCAATTACAAAAAACTTGAATGCAGATACCTTTAAGAATAAAAACAAGTACAAGATACAGAAAATAGTTATAGCACAAAATGATGCACATACTGGTATAGTTGGGTGAGATATAGTCATTATAGTGGTTGAGGTTTACAGATACTGTCTGGACAGGTGTGTCAGCTAATCTGCTGGTGGTGGAGGAGCAGCTAATCTGCTGGTGGTGGAGGAGGGGGGGGTACAGCTAATCTGCTGGTGGTGGAGGAGCGGAGGGGGGGTACAGCTAATCTGCCGGTGGTGGAGGAGCGGAGGGGGGGTACAGCTAATCTGCTGGTGGTGGAGGAGCGGAGGGGGGGTACAGCTAATCTGCTGGTGGTGGAGGAGCGGAGGGGGGGTACAGCTAATCTGCTGGTGGTGGAGGAGCGGAGGGGGGGTACAGCTAATCTGCTGGTGGTGGAGGAGCGGAGGGGGGGTACAGCTAATCTGCTGGTGGTGGAGGAGCGGAGGGGGGGTACAGCTAATCTGCTGGTGGTGGAGGAGCGGAGGGGGGGTACAGCTAATCTGCTGGTGGTGGAGGAGGGGAGAGCGGGGGGGGGTACAGCTAATCTGCTGGTGGTGGAGGAGCGGAGGGGGGGGGGGTACAGCTAATCTGCTGGTGGTGGAGGAGCGGAGGGGGGGTACAGCTAATCTGCTGGTGGTGGAGGAGCGGAGGGGGGGGTACAGCTAATCTGCTGGTGGTGGAGGAGCGGAGGGGGGGGTACAGCTAATCTGCTGGTGGTGGAGGAGTGGAGGGGGGGTACAGCTAATCTGCTGGTGGTGGAGGAGCGGAGGGGGGGTACAGCTAATCTGCTGGTGGTGGAGGAGCGGAGGGGGGGTACAGCTAATCTGCTGGTGGTGGAGGAGCGGAGGGGGGGTACAGCTAATCTGCTGGTGGTGGAGGAGCGGAGGGGGCCCCCTGATGTTAACCCACCTCCCTGCCTCCCCCTTAGGGGGGTACACCCCTACATCCTCCTGGCCTGACCCCCGACCCCCCCCACGCCGGGTAGACGACCGCCTGAGGGGGGGTACAGCTAATCTGCTGGTGGTGGAGGAGCGGAGGGGGGGTACAGCTAATCTGCTGGTGGTGGAGGAGCGGAGGGGGGGGGGGGGGTACAGCTAATCTGCCGGTGGTGGAGGAGCGGAGGGGGGTACAGCTAATCTGCTGGTGGTGGAGGAGTGGAGGGGGGTACAGCTAATCTGCCGGTGGTGGAGGAGCGGAGGGGGTGAGAGGGGGTGTAGGGAGAAATAATGATCTCATCTACTCAATTTCAAAGCATTAACAGATTCATTTTATTAACAAACTTCCTACTAATGTTGTCATTACTATGCTGCAAGTTCAGTACAATAACAATGGTTTTTGCAAATCATAACCATGGTGTCTTCTACATTATAGAGCAAGTGCTAATAAAGTAAAGCTTACAGTTTGAAAATGGCAACTTAATTTTATAGCTTGTTTAGACTGATGCAAATGGAGGTCTCATTTTGATCCTTATCCTAGACATGTGGTAAAACCGAAAGTCCACACAGTCCCAATACTGCATTATTAGACACTACATACTAAAACAAACAACAAGCACAAGCATAGAGTGCAAGCAAGGGTGCCAGGATAGAGACGCATATTATTTTTAATTGGCATTGTAGTTTCACATAGAAATATAACATCAGGCAGTGATGCCCTTTGCATATTTCTTTTTGAATGACGTCATCTGGTGTCTTGAGAATGTGTGAATACGAGGTTGAGATTAAATTTGCTTGTGAGGATAATGACAAGCTAAAATAAGTGAAGAGGGATGAGCTAAGGAAGCAGTAAACCAGTCTTCAGATTATTTCCCTACCTCTGCGGTCAAAGATGAAAATGATGCCATTCTACTGTCCCTCTTCATCCATGTGTAATAGACAGTGTTGTGGATGCTACTGTTGCGGCTTCTGGCCTCCGTTGGTGGGATGACATCTATAACCATGACTGCAGATGAGCCTGAACACAGGCTCTGAAAAGGTTTTCTGAAGGCTTTAGAAATCACCATTAGGGGTGTGCCGTCACATTGGCTGCACACCCTGTTTGTAAATAGAAAATCTCTATAGAAAAGCGCAGTTTCAGAGGGGACGGACATTACAAGGGCTACATCCCTAGATGTCATGGAGCCCACACGGTGCCTATTACCATGATGGGAAGACTGATCTACTGACAAAGTGATTGTAAACAAGAAGCATGATATATTAGTTGATTTAGCTGAGATATTTGATATCGGTAAGGTGCTCTTTAGAAGGTGTCCATGCCTTTAAACAAAGCTTCATGACTATGTTCATGTGTAGAGTATTTGTTATTGGGCCTGACATCTCCCCTATTGTTCTAAACAGCATTTAGGAGGTACTTGGTAAGTGGAGCATGCTTATAAATATTGATAGACACAGGCAAGTCTGCACAGTCAGAGCTGGGCACCAGTGTACATATTACATAACTGTCATATTACCCTCTAAAAACATATCACATAACAGAAATACACCCAAAGAGATAAACGCAAAGCTCCTTGTAATTGACAATTTGACCTTGTGAATCATCTCAAATGGTCCAGGACATAAATATGTTATACTGTACACACCCAGTAAACCACAAGATCTATCTATCTATCTATCTATCTATCTATCTATCTATCTATCTATCTATCTATCTATCTATTATTATTAATAATAATAATAATAATAATAATAATATAATAATAATAATAATAATAATAATAATAATAACTAGAGTTGCCAGCAAATGTACGGTTTCCAGTACCAGTACCAGTACCAAACACTTTAGCAAATAGTTCAGAATGCAAACATGGGTTCCATAGTAACCATGACCCGATCTGCACTCTACACAGAGATATTAGACAGTTTTGTAAGTTGATGATGTCATCCAATGTGGCCGCCATGTTTTTTTTTTATTGTTGCAACTTCTCTTGAACAACGTTTAAAGATAACAACTTTGGTTCAATAGGACTAGCGGTTTGGGAGAAGAAGATCTTTGTAGTTTGTGATTATGATGTCTGTACTGTGTGATTTTGATGTCACGCAGCATGACTGCCATACCACACAACCTATCAGCTTCTTACGAACACTACTTAATCTTGGACTATCCCTCAACAACTATACAAACTTTCAGCACTCTGCAATAAATGGTTTTCGAAAGAGGAATCTTTACATTTAGACCAAATGTTTTTTTTCAGTTCAATATGGAGGCCAAACCATGTGACCTATGACATATGTTCAATTAACATCTTCCAACTTCCCATAAGCATCTACCATCCTAATGAATTTAGCCAGTTTTGGAACAACTTTTGGAAGAAAGAATAATAAGAATAATCCCAGCAATAACAACAGGCTTCCCAGCCCTATGACATGGAAGCCTAATATAATAATAATAATAATAATAATAATAATAATAATAATTTATACATGTGTGATTTTTACTAAGCTGTGTTTAAAATACCCCTTAATTTAAGATATATGCAGTATTAAAATAAAAATAATTTTAGAGGAAGGGAGAAGGTACGAAATAGGCTTAATTACAGAAAGCGTCCTTAGGACACCTTTTTGACCTTACTAAATGAAATACCTTATCATTACAGCAGAGTGGAAAATAGGGCCTAATATATCTAATCTAACAAGCCATGTGACATGCAATCACAGGATGACACACATCCCCACAGCATGTGGTTCAGCTAGCACACATGCCAATAAGGACCACACTTGCATATGAGGAAGATTGAAAACAATTGGCTGCATTCCATCTGATTTTCCAATATCGCATAACTAAATTCCTGAATATTTTTGGCCACATGTATATTTGTAATGTATATATTACAAATATATTACTCATACATGCAGTACTACGTTTCAAATATAACATGGCCCAAAAACTTGAAATATATTGAATCACATTTGATATATTTTAAAATAAACTTTTAGATAATCAATCATTTTGTGCCTTCTATTGTTATTAATTAATTCAATAAAATAAAAGACTCCTTGATCCTAAGTATTAACACCTATTCAGCGCATCTAAAAACTGGCTTTAGATGTATCACTGTTTCTAGAAGCATTGTCTCACAGCACCAGTAAGCTTTTTGAAAAAATCTAGGGGATATTTTAACACTCCTTTTTAACTGCTCAATGTTTGTCATCTTTTCACCAACCTCTTCAACTTGATTCAACAATGCTCGATTGGATTCAAAACTGTAGACTGGCCTATGGACCATGAACCTTGATGTTTTCAGTCTTGTGTTAAAACATTTGATCAACATGTATTGCATTCTATTTAGGGTGTCAGTACTTGTAGTCACAACAGTAGACGGTACCCTCCCCAACATGCCCACAACTCTAACTCTTTCTCTCTTAGTAAAATTCACCTAGGATACTGGCAGTCGGTGTGTGCCTCGGGCTACAGTCTGGGGACATGCTAACTACCTGCAGATCCCTGAGTTTTCCCCATGTGAGACTAGCACAGCATACACAAGTGAAGCAGGGATCCAGCCAGACACAGCCATCGGCAGCCTCTTGCCGGATCACTGTCTCTACACAACAGCTTCACAGCTCTGTCGCATGAGGAGAGCAAAACACATTGAGTGATTAGGGCTCAGGGAAAGCTGCAACAAGGGAGCCTATTATAAATGCAAAGTCAATGAAAGCTCAGACAGTGCATACACCTGAACCTGGTCTCTTTCCAATAGGTCAAAAGTTTTTTTTATACAGTATAGAGGTGCTGCTTACAAATTTGACAAAGTGCAGTAAGTTTAACCCTTTGCAGTCCTATGTCGGACCAGGTCCAACATTACAATGTTCCCTTTCCAGTCCAGTGTCGGACCCTGTCCGACATCATCAAAAAGATGTAAAACACAGGACTTTAGTTGTTTTTTCTCCGGAAAAAGCCGAGAAAACCTTTCAAGGAGCTGAATGAAATTGAAAAAAAAAAAAAAGGTGTATCTCATAGCCCCATGCATTACAGAGATAACATGGACATAACAAAGGAGGTGGCAACTTCTGCATCCAGCGCTCAAAGAATATACACAGACGTTTGCAGAGGTTTTTGAGATGTTATAGTAATAAAATAATAACTTGGATCACATTATTGAGGAGCTTGGTGATAAAGCAAGTGATCGGGAGAGAATTTATCAGTACGCATGTCTATAAAGAGGTATGTGAAAAATACAGTGAAGAAAGGGTGGAGCTTGGCTGTAGATAGAGTACTGAGTGTTTTTTTGCAATTCAATGGCTTTTGAACCTGTTTTACTCTGAAAAAAAAAATATTTGAAACAGCGCATGTAAAATAAGCAGCACGTGTGAAAATAAATTGGACCTGACACGCCTGACAAGCGCTGAATAAATGGACTGCAAAGGGTTAAAGCGTGGTGAAACAAACATGTTTTTAATACACTTAATTCATCTCAGATTGCATGAGATTGACTTAAGACCAGTTCAGCTCCTCAATTGACCTGAAAACACTAAAGATATCACTGATTAATCACGAGAACTACCATTCTGTCATTGACCATTGATGAACCAAGATTTCATCTTTCCCTTAATGATCGATGTGTTTGAGTATCAAGACATCTGTATTGGATGTTGCACGGATCTTATTGTGTATCCAAAGGGCAGATTTTCAATTCTGCATAGCACTGTCTCCTTTGATGCCCAAATCTCCTCTATAGTCAAATCCTCCTTCTACCCCCTCCGAAGCATCTCAAAGGTCCGTCCCTACCTTTCCCTCCCAAATGCAGAAATACTGTGACATGAATTCATCTCCTCTCGAATCAACTACTGCAACTCTCTCTACAGTGGTCTTCCGTCACTTGCCATAAACAGACTACAGCTGGTTGAAAATGCCGCTGCTAAGAGCCTTACCAGATATAAAAAAAACATGATCACATTATCCCCTGTCTTGCCCAGCTGCACTGGCTACCTGTTAAGTTCAGGATTACTTTCAAAATTCTCCTGCTTGCCTACAAGGCCCTTCATCACCCAGGTCCAGAGTATCTCTCCAACCTGCTGACCCGCTATGTCCCTACACGTAAGCTTAGGTCCTCTGACTCAGGCCTGCTGGTTATACCGGGGAGCGCTCTTTTAGCTTCATGGCCCTGATTCTCTGGAACTCTCTCCCCCAGCTTTAGTGCGTGCAGCTCCCACAATCGCTCGCTTCAAATCAGCTCTCAAGACCACTTGCTTTTAATGCTCTCTAAGCCTGGTATCTGTTATTAGCTGTTGTCTAAATTTCTATTTCAGGTTTTTTTTACTCAATCTTATCTATATGATTCTCCTTGACACATGCATCCACAATGTTTAGAATTCACATCCTAGCCTTTTAGTTAATGTATTATGCTTATATTTAATGTGTTTGCGTTGTTTTTTAGTGTTGTATTTAATGTACTATGCTGTGTATTTCATTGTATTTAATATATTATGGATTGTTCCTCATTATCTTGTAAAGCGCTTTGTGATGGCGGTCCACTATGAAAGGCGCTATATAAAATAAATACCGATTGATATTGATTGACTGGTTGCAATACCTAGAAGGTCTTAGACTCAGATAACAGTTTGTGCCTGTTATTTAACACATGCCTCTCACTGGTATAAATTCAACTAGCTGTTTGTATGTGAAATTTCCTGTTTAAATGTTTCTGGGCTTTCAGTTACTTTAAAATAAAGCACACCATATATATATATATATATATATATATATATATATATATATATATATATATATATATATATATATACATATATATAATATAAAACAATGGCAATAAATACATATTGTTTTGGTTTCCTTTATATTTTAAGGTTTTTTTATATGTTAAGGTGCTTTTATTAATGAAGGAAACATTGCAGAGTTCTTTAATTAAACACAAACTGAAATCTTTTCTAATCAGTAATTAATTATGCAGTGCATAGACAACTGAAATACGCCGAGAAGTGGCCTACTGTATGTGCTGTACTTTTTTCCTTTACACAAATAAAATATACATAGCCTCAAACAAAATTTGTCTGCAATATTCTTAAATGAACATGCTTTTGGGATATTAATTTCTTACGTGTGTTCATAGAATTATGTTTTAGTTTATGAGTTGTAACAAATGCTTTTGTGCTGTGGGCTAGGCTTTGAGATGCACATGTGTTTTTTCTATATACATTTTTTCATACTAACTTTTGTACTTGATAACATTAATTTAAAAATCCAATTGATGCCTGTGATTAATACATTTTGTGACTAACTTGAAGATATTAATATGATTCAATATTAACTAAATCGAGTTCTAAATCTTGACTTTCGGCTTTGCGAATCTATTTATAGTAAGATGCAAATTCTGATCTCTCCTGTATAATGAGCAGTCATTTATTCTGCTCATAAACTTGCGGTGATATTGTGGTAGATGTTCACGAAAAAGAACTGTTTAATAAATCACATGCAAAAATTCTACGAAGGACAGGGGCTACGAATTTGCAGTATTTATGAACACGTACGTAATATTAATATATAAACTGCCACGTGCTTAGAATCAGGCCTCATCACTGTAAAGACTCCACTAATGCCAGAGGAACCCATATGACAAACTGATCTCCAGGGACCAAGCCTATAGCCATTTTGATTACCATGGGTTTGTGTTCCGATGCGTGTCACTAATGTTACGCATTTAATACAATAATGTTATCTATTAATTTCATTGTGTAGAGATCCTATTAGTAGGTAAGGTATTTTTAAACCCAATGAGCTCTCCTTTCTAGGGAAAGTCCCATTGAGCACTTCTTTGAGACCACTTGCAAGGTACAAATGAAACAAACGTTGCATTATGTTGTCATTTTGCTGGGGATGTCTTGCTTGCAGAGTATTCAGGAGGTGTAGACAGCAATATAGAACGGAAGCCTCAAGAGTTATTTTCAGAATCTCTGAACCAGTTATGGAAGTGTGTAATTATAGGTTTTTATGCAGCACTTAATTTCTGAACAATGTGGTATTCTGATACAGGAGGTTGTTAAATTTCTAATATAACTCTAAGCATTGGATCATTGGCAAAACAGCATGAGCAGTCTGCTGATTTTGCAATAGCATAGGAGCTGCTGCACAGTACGGCAAAGACTATTTTCCTTTCCTCTCTGACTTTACTCCCCACCGTTACCAATTCCCTCTCTATATATGCATACTACACACATACCTTATATATATATATATGCACACACACACACACACACATAGAAAACTGCCTTTCACACTCAGCCACAAAATACACACTGAGTTTAAGTTTGATAGAGTGAGGAATCACAAAATATTTAATATTAAAGGTGTTTAACGTTTAATAGCTTTGATCAATAAAGTATCAATTCACATTGGTTTTATTTTAAAATAATGTCATACAATTCCTCACTCTAACAAAGCAGATTTTCTTAGCTACAGCTAATGAAAACATGGTTCCACATGCCAGACTGTTAGACTTTATACAGAGGTTACAATAGCAATTACATCTTCAGGCCTTGATGTTATCATTAGATAATGACCTTACTAGGGAAGTTAAGTGCTCTCAGCCTCACTTTGGATTGATTAGATATCTTGTTGCAGTCATGATAGCGTCTAAGTCTTCAGATGCTTTTACTGAAAGTATGTGAAGGATCAGACACGGTTAAGCCATGATGATTTCAATGAGTTTCTTTCACAATGATAACAGGCTAAGGGCCCTATCTTTTAAGGAAGTGCAGTAGTAAGCTGTGTAGCAAGCAATAACACAATTTTAACAGTGCAAAGCTAGCGAGAAACTGCTTAAGTCAAAACATAAGAAGCCGATACATTTTTGATTAGAGTCGTTTTTTCTGATGTTATACCATTAACATGATTGCATTGCTCTCAGAGAGCTTGTATTTGCCTTTGCATCTTCTACATACTGTAATAGGAGCCTAAATGTAATATGCTTCTAAATTAGGGCTGTTCCGAGTATTGAGTGGAAACAAGTCTTTGCAACAAGTATGACTTTTTTTTTTCAAATACCAATATTTGTCTTCCTCAGACTTTCTCATTCCACTCAAGTCATGTGACGAAATGGCCTTTCAACTTAATTGATCCCACGTACTTTGTATGGCTTTAATGAAATGAGGAAGTCAGTTCAGTGCTAGTCAGTTAAGCTACTCATTTTAATGAACTCTATACAGAGTGTTATAGCGCTGTGCCCTATATTATTGGGTTGTATAAAATCTTACTGTTGCTTTAAATATTTGCGATTCCATAGTCTTCTGAAAAACTAGAAGGAAGTGATGTAGTTGGAGGATTTCCAGGTGCAGAGGTCAAAAGCGGGGTACTGGGCTTGAGAAAGAGTAAAGGTAAAGAGAGAAATGAACTGAAGAGAGGGGAGATATGCTGACCTGGAACCACGAGTTGTCGATAAAGCAGTGGCTTTAGTCCTATTGTTTTTTTGTTTTAGTAGTTTTTTGCTTGTATAGATTGACGTAGGTTTTTTGTTATCATGAAGAGGAAATGTGAACTGATGATTCGAGTGACTGGACTGTTGTTGCTGCTGTGTTGGTGTCGGAGTTTCAGTGCATCCAGGAGAACCAGACCGACAAGCTTCAAGTGGGTTTGATTCTGAAAAACTACTATTGCTATTGCTAGGTTTTTTTGTTTGGGAAACTGACCATGTGCAGTTAATTCTGGACTGTGTGCTTCTATCTTGGACGGTGTAAGGATTTATCTGGAAGGCTACTGCGGTGTCCCGGGTTTCGGGAGTTTGTTTTTGTTTTGGCTGAAATAAGGACAGATTCTGGTATAGTTAGGGATGTTTTTTTTTTATTATTTGGCAGAAGAAATAATTAAACGTACTCCTCGCTGCTGGGCAAAGGCTCTTTATTTTGTTAACTCTTTCTTTTTAAGGGTTTGCTAATATGCATTCCAAAGTGTGCAATATTTATTTATGTGCTAATTGATTAACAAATATGCTTATTAATTGGGGCAAGATTTATTGGAAAGTGTGTTTATTAATTGGAGGTGCTGCTATTGTCATGTAAAATATATAATTAAATGTGTGTAAATCAAATATTTGAGCTGATGAATTGAATGTCATACTTGTTTAGTTAGGTGTAAGTTAATTGAAGGTGCTACTAATTATTGTGTTCAATATATATTTTAACTACTACCTCTGAACAAGTGCTAGTGTTGCCTGAATGTGCAATCTTTACTTGTGCAATAACTGGTGCTCTTACTAATTATGGAATGGGCTCTTGTTAATTTGAGTAATGCCATCTTTTATTGCTGTTTAAACCCCTGAGCTATTTTTCCCCACTATAAAAGCGAATAAATGCTCGTAGTTAGTTCCTCTGTGTTTTCTACTATCTTTTGTTTCCTCAGTTTCTGGTTCTATTTTCTTTAGTGAATATAATTAATTGAATTTATTTTTCACTGGATATATAGGGTTTAGTGGAATTTTCCAGTATGTCCTAGTAGTAGGTTTACCTGGCACCCCAGATCGCCAAGTATTACAGTGTTGCATAGACAGAGCTCCCTGAAAAGAGCCATGCTGTATAAAAAGTAGAATACAAAGAAAACTAATTGCACCCACATGCACTCAGACTGAGTAATGGCACAGTGTTGCACACATTTCAATTCAGAATGCGCCTGTCGTCCGCAGCACTAATTCGACGTGACAGGTCTGGAGGGTGTTTAAATTGTTCTGGAGTGACATGTGACTGTTCCTCAAAGATTACTGCCTCTAATTCTTGGGAAATTGTGGGTGGAAATCTACAGCAAAGTTTGTTCTGAGTCATCACTCAGTAGTTTTCTCGAGTTTGTGCAGTCTTGGATATTGGAGCACCTGCCAACTGAGTCTCTTCCAAACTGTATCTTGCAATTTCTGTTTCATAGTTAGATTTTGGCCAATGCTAGAATCAATACAAATCACAGTTAATGGTTGTTCCACAAAACAAACCCTGAAGACACTTTGGACAGCTCTTCTCAGTAAACTTTATGTTTTAAAATATGGGGAGTGTGTGTGTGTGTGTGTGTGTGTGTGTGTGTGTTGTGTGTGTGTGTGTGTGTGTGGGGGGGGGGCTCCTTTTTTGTCACAAAAGTAACTATACAGTTAAGGGTTAAATACATGTCTGTGGAAAGGCTGGGAAGCCTACTGTTATTGTAAAAGTTTATTTATTTATTTATGTATTTATTTATTTTTATTAGGCTTCCAAGCCAAAGGCTGGGAAGCCTATTGTTATTGATAAAGTTTTTTTTTAAATTGTTATTATTATTTTCCTTCCCAAAACTTTAAACTGCTGTTGCTTCGAGGCTGTGTGACTGATCAGGTTCTGACTTAGCAGGTAACAAGCAGGATACATTGGCTGTCAGATGTTAAAAAAAAAATTGCTGTTGCATCCTTGCAATTGGCGCTGTGACACATTTTTCGATAAAACCTTTCGAAATCTTCTTCTTGGGAACCGGTGAAGTGATTGATCTGAAACTTGACATATATCATCAGCATCCAAACCCGCATCAAGTTTTCGAAGAAGTTACTGTGATAAATTTTAATATCAAAATGGCTGCCACAAATCTTATCGAAATGCTCCCGTAACAACAACTGTTCATCCAACAAACTCCAAACTTGGTAGTTATTGTCCCAGTAACAATGGAATACAAATGTGTCAACATGGTTATGTTTTATAAAACAAGATGGCCACCAGGTGTATGTTTACATCTGAAATTTAAAACTGCCTCAGTTGACAAACGGTTTATGTGACTAACTCGAAACTTCACAAGCATCATCCTTGACACTGTAGCAATACAACTGACTTTTAAGAAACTTGCGTTAAACAAGATGGCTGCCTGACGCATTTTTGAAAAAAAAACTTTCAAAATTTTCTGTGGAACAGTTGAAGTTGCTGATTTTAAACTTGGCACATTGAGAACTAAACACACTTAGACAGGTACTGAAACTGGGGCTTGGGAGCCGTAAAACTGTCTACACATAAATGCAGTATTGTAGCTTTATCCATATACTTGTAGCACTTGGTCTTCTGTAAGTCACAAACAGATGCCCTTTGACGATACACCTGTGAGGTATACCTTCGGCATCATCTGCGATTCCATACTGGAATTTATTTTAGCGCAGAGCCTGTTTGAAATATACTCCCACCTCCTTAGGAATCTGAAACAGGCAGAACTATTTTTGACAGAAAATAGTCAATGTGACACATCCACCCCTTTGGTTTTGTAACTGTTCTCATCCTTCCTGGGCATTATTTATTTTTGCTCAGAAAACAATAAACTGTCAGAAAGTTGAAACCCTGCCACAAAAACCTTCCTTGAATGTTGGAAAAGCTTTGACATTCAGGGCCTCTGTGTCTAAAAGTGTCTCCTGCTCCTCTGTCCCAGGTCTGTCTCCACTTGATTTCCAATTGTGTCCCCTGGTCCTGGTCTCTGTGTTGTGCTTAGATTATTGGCTAGAATTAACTCCTTTTAAGATTTTAAAAACTTTAATCAAGGCCCCAGAAATTAAACTCCCATATTCCTAATGAAGAAAAACATATCGGATGTATCCAACTTTAATTAAATGTCACTCATTTCTGTAATATTCCCTTCCTCCTCAACTCCTCCATTGTCCTCCCTAGTTAACAAACTGTGGGGGGGGGGGGGGGGGGGCTAGCATTTACTAAAGCTTGTATTCATTTCAAATACAGGGTGGGAAAGAGCTAGATTCACTTTTGGCAAGTTCATACTTTCTCATAATGGAACCATATCTGCAGCCACAGTGCTTTTTAAACTTGAATTTATTTTGAAATGCACATGCTGGTGGTTAGTAGATTAATCATTGCATTGTGTGATCCATCAGTTTTTAATACTATTGTTTTTTATTTTGATTATCTAGAGATTTTTTCTTTCTGATTGTAACACAACCTTGCGGCAGAGGTTCGTTTCCCCTATGTAAATACAAACCCAGACACAGAACGTAGTTTAGCACCATTGCACACTTTTATTATTTACAATAATAAAAACAAACACCAAAACAAAACAAAACCTAACTCCCACATGGAGTACTAATTATCACTGCACAGCTAAGCTGCTTATCGGTTTCACAAAACTCTATAAACACCACATACCAAAAGGTTCACACAGTACCTTTAGTTACACCACACAGGTTTCTTCACAGTGGCAACCTCTTTCCTCATCACATATTGCAAACTGCCCAGAACAAACCTTTTTTCCTGGTTAAATACCTGACCTAATTGCAGGCACGTGACCTTCATTAATAAACAGAACCAGATGAACCCCATCCTGGCTCCCTCCCGTGGCATTCTGGGGAATGTAGTCTTTTGGCCACTCTTGGACTACATCTTCCTCTCTTCCTCCCCTATAACTATCATATGATACTCTGTATTTTTGTTTCTTTAGGTTTTGCTAAGTCTGAGCTGTCATACAGTAATACAACCTTATTTAAAAAAAAAACAACAGGTATAAAAACTGTATAACTTTGGAGTGTAGAAAATAATTTATTTATCTACAGGATAATTTAACTAGAGTATCAGTACCAAGAAGAGCCTGGTGGTTTAAAATCAGGAGTATTGAAAACGGTTGGTTTCCCAGATTGCATGTGCTCTCATTATCCCCAGAGGAACGTTAATCAGCCTCCTGGTGTCTCAGTACTACCCAGCTGTGAAAGTGGGTAAAAGCAGCACACCCTTTAGAAAGGAAATGTTTGTTATCTCTTTAGGGGTCACTGAGGGAAATTATTCAAATTGTATATCAGCAAATAATTCTGCTGTTCTAGCAAATGTGTTCTAGGCCAGGATCCTCTATGCAAATGGGAATATTTTTCAAAGAAAGCAAATTTTGTTTTGTACAGTTGTGCTATGAAAGATACATCGCAGTCTATCCTAGATAGGAGAGTAGCTCTTTACAGCTTAACCCTTTGATTCCCAGAATATGAAGGAAAAAAAGCTGAGCAAAAAAACCACTCTGCTGGTGGTTTCTATTTAGTTTTGCCATGGGAACGTGCATGTATTTGAAATGTGAGCTGTGTCTTTGAAAGGGTTTGCAATGTGAATAAAAATACCCTTTTTTTTTGTTTAAATAGATGTTGTTCAGGAACAAAGTTGGACACCATAGGGTAACACATAAGTATGTGTTCCTCTAAATACTGTATGAAGTCAAATGTTATTTCCTATATAATGTAATTGATTTATGATGAATTTCACACTGTTCCATATGAACAGCCTTTTCCCCCAAAATAGTTTTCCTATTATTGAAAAGAGTCGGGTAATCATCTTCCAGCTCTAGCGGGCTTCTGTCAGACAGTAGATGCCAGCTGTTATGTCACAGCCTCAACTGTGACTCAAATCTAAAATCAATCCACACAGTATTGCTGTACTGAAAGCTCAGTTCACATCTATTGGACAGTAAATACTAAACAAAGACACAACTGGTCCAATTTAATTTTATTATCCAGCAAAACCAGCAAATCAATACCTGCAACTGCTGAGTCAGCCAATCACAGCCTGTCAGCTTGAAGGGAGCTCAGCTTTTTTCAACAACAACAATCCAAGACACTTTGAGTGCCGTCATATTGGCACTGTCCAGATAAACTATAAATAATTCTTTCAAATAGAACATTGTTTGTTTAATAAAGTTTTTTTTTTTTTTCTCTCTTATTATGAATGTGATCCTCTTGATAAAGGCCCTACTGTGTGGTAGTTGACCTTGACTTTCATTAGTGCCCTCGCATTTGGCTCAGGACATATAACTCCAGTCACAGTCAACTACCACATGGTAGGGCCTTCACTGACAGGCACTATCGCTTAATCAGATCATGTGACCATGACCAAAAATGTATAGGATTGTATAGTAAATCTACATTTCTTCATGATATAAAGAAATCAAGGAACCAAAGGCTTATGAGGCATTGATAATGTTACTCTTGCCTCTAAGAGGAACACACATTGATTAGAATATTGGTTATAACTCCTTTAAGCAAACAATAGATGAAGTAAGGCGGTACTGGTAAGTTTTTGCTAAAAATGCATACTGTTGTTTATCCCTGTCAAATTATTAGAGAAAAAATAAAATGAAAAAGTGCTGATTTGAAAATAATGGAGGCCTGTTAAGTGACTGCGTGTAACCATAGCAATTTAATTTTTTTTTTACTGTAGTGTAAAATTGCAGAGGTGGTGACAAGTTTAGCTTTTTTTAAAAAAAAAAAAAAAAGAATATTAAGCAACTCAGGGGAAATAAAACTTAGCATACAAGATTACATCAGACAGGCACACATTATACTTCAGCATGAACATAGTCAAGTGGTCATCCTCATCATACAGTATTATAATGTATTAAGCCTAGGCTGAGAATGTCTGCGGTCCAGCATATCAATTATCCCGCATTATTTTCCAAGCAACAGTAATTGCAAAATATAACTTTCATATTCAGTAAAGGAAGAATATACAAAGGATATCAAGTTTAGCTTTTTTTTTTAAAAAAAAAAAGAATATTAAGCAGCTCGGGGAAAAAAACTTAGCATATAAGATTACATCAGACAGGCACACATTATACTTCAGCATGAACACAGACAAGTGGTCATCCTCATCATAGAGTTTAACAAGTACTCCTCTGCTCCACATCACACATTTAAAACAAGTTGTTGTTGTACATTATAAGGGGATTTCACCTCACCTTATTTGGAATCATTGGATAGGAAAACGACGGAGATAATTACGCATCACAACTGTTTAAATATCTTTACTTGTCACAATTGTAAAAGGAAATATAGGATTCTGTTGTTTAGTAGGACAGCATTAGAATATATGCCAAACTATACTACAATCAGGAAACCAAACAACAATGCCACATCACAGTGTCAGACTTACGTATACAAGACATGTACAATTTGAAATAGACCCGGCTCCTTTCTTAGGTAATCATGACAAAACAGTTTCAATATTAAACAGTAGTACTACTCGTACTATAGTAGAAAGGCATTGTTTATTTTAAAACATAATATCTGGTTAAAAGAAGCACTTGCCTCTCTCTCTGAAATGGTTTATTTCTTGTCATTAACCAACCAGCTTATAGTGAGTGACTTGCTTTCACCCAGAAGACACTGCTGAGTTAAAATGAGGAGGAAGTGTAAGAGTAACAGGAACTGAGAACTTCCTTATGTAGAACCAAATATCCAGACAGATATGATGTTTAAAAATAAAAATACATGTGGATGCTATCGCTGAGATTTCACTCTAGCATAAATTCTGGAAGTCGTTTCATAATCTAGCAACAGTAGAAAATAATGCAGAGACAAAGTAAAAGCCTTCTTAAAGACAGTACAAGGCTTGTGTTGTCCTAGCCCAAAGTATACCGTATATCTAGCGATGGTATGTGGTGACTATAAGGATTTAGTTGACAACTCTACAGGTCAAGGAAACATTTAGCAGTTTAAACGGACACGTTGGCTCTTCAAGGTAAATATGACTCTATGCCAAAGCTGGAGTGTCTACAATAAATTATGTTCAGTTTTTATTGGCTAGGTTTCAGAAAATGTATTAAGCCTAGGCTGAGAATGTCTGCGGTCCAGCATACCAATTATCCCTCATTATTTTCCAAGCAACAGTAATTGCAAAATATAACTTTCATATTCAATAAAGGACGAATATACAAAGGATATCAAGTTTAGCTTTTTTAAAAAAAAAAAAGAATATTAAGGTTTAAACTTAAAGTACCCAATTAATTCACGTCATTGAATCTGTCACTGGCCAAACTGTTTATGCCTCTTCTCTGCATTGAAGACATGGTCGAGTGAGACCGATAGGAGCCGAATGAAGTCGAAAAAGCAAAAAAAGGGGCGTATCTGAGCATTACAGATAGCCCCATGCACCACAGAGATAACACGGACACAAACAAAGGAGACAGCTGCTTCTGCATCCAGCACTCAAAGAATATCATAGACATTTGCCGAGCTTTTTGAGATAGCAATAAAATAATGACTTGGATGGCATTATTGAGGAGTTTGGTGATAAAACGAATGATCAGGAGAGGATTTATCAGTGTGCTCGTGTATAAAGAGGTTTGTGAAAAATACAGCGAACAAGGGGTGGGGCTTTGCTGGAAATGCAGGACTGATGTCCTTTTGCTATGCAGGGCCTTTTAAACCTGTTTCACTCTGAAAAAAAAAAAATTAAACGGCACGTGTGAAAATAAATTGGACTGACACGCCTGACAGGCGCAGAATAAATGGACTGCAAAGGGTTAAATGTGACAGCTTAAGTTAAATTTGTGCCACAGCAGAGCACTACATTACACTCGTCCAGTTTAGCGCTGCATCAGTCGATCTTGATACATGTCCCTCTCTATCTTTTGTGTGACAAAACCTTTTTTTTAGGGCACTATTCAGAAAAATATACAGGCTGTTTTAATAAACGCTTTTCTTTAAGAGCTAATATAAAAAGTTGAAAAAAGGTTTCATGACCTGCAAACCTGATTTAATCTATCAAAATCATTTTTAAGGAACAGTCCTTAACAAACTATTCCTTAAAATAGTTCTTTAAACATGTGTAAATAGGGCCTTTCATCACTAAGCCCAGTGTATTTATCCATGTGTCTTCATCAATAGAGGATTTATCATCACTTAACAAAGCATTACCCTGCACAACCAGCTCAGCGCAGGTGACTGCTGGGATTTCAAACTGGTGTACAGTACATAAGATCAACCAGACTAATCCCAGGAGTCAAAGGACTGAGCTACAAAGAAAGGCTGATAAACTCTATCTGTTGAACCTGGAACACAGAAGAATCAAGGGGATATGACTGAAGTCTTTAAAATCTTAAAAGGAGTTGACATAGTTAACCCAAACCATTACATTAAGTGTAGTACAACAACCAGGGCCAGAGGACACAGCTGGGAATGAAGTGGAGACAGACTCAGGACAGAAGAAAGGAGACACTTCTTGCACAGAGAGTGGTGAGGGTATGGAATGGGATACCTAGTCATAGGAACACGTGGATCCTTTGTTAGTTTCTTATGTTCTTACTGTTAATACCTAAAAGGCTGTTGTGTGTGACTCTGATCAGTTTTTCAGTACTGAAGTAATCACTACTCATCAACGACAGGGTTCACTGTCAAAATTAAATTAAAAGAGCTGAGGGATATAACAGATGCAAATTAATGTGTTGGACATGACAGTGTTCAGGAAAGATCCTGGTTAAAATCCGGACCCTGTCATTTCTTCCTAATTTACAATAATCAGACATTATCATTATTAATGTGCAATATGTTCATTAAATTAACCTACTGTACAGTATGTGTTTGAAAAAAAGCCCTCTCTCTCTGTCTGTAGGCATAGTAGCTTTCACATAGATAGGACACATGTAAATATATAAAATGAGTGACTTTCATGCAGCATCGACACTTCCATTTCATGTCTTTGTTCCAACCACATATTTAATTTTACACTGAACCAATTAAACCCCAGACCATGTCCTAAAGCACTTAATCATGTAATTAACCTGAGATATCAAACAATTAATGGAAAGGCACTGTTTACATGCTATAAAATAGTTTTCACAATTACAGATTTAATAAGAAATCTTATACATTTCTATTTTTATGTTTGATCATATTGTGTATCTTAGAACTCATCAGCTGGGTGTATGAGGGAATGAGAAGTTCTGTAGTGTTCCTTCAAGTGTATATTGAGTTCTACCGGTTCTTTGAAACATTAAGCCAGTCATCAGCTGTGGGGTTCAAACCCCCTCAAACACACAGGGGGTCTTAGCAGGGTTGTCTTCTTTCCTTTTCCAGACTTGTACTGCATCAGACTCTCTCTGTTTCTGCTTGATAGTTCAGTAATATTATCTGCCATTGACGATGGTGATGCAGTATTATATACAGGTAAATATACATGACAATGAGGAAGTCCACCCTTTGTAGATATGACACTTGTTATAACAGGATGTCTCAATCTATCATGGTGTTCTCTTCATGATTTCCATTACATGAGAGTAGATGGGGGTGCTGTGCACCTGCTGGTGCAATGAGACATCCTGCTAGTTGTGTGACTCTTATGAGCTGTGTATGCCATGCACTACACCTTTTTACATTGTTTTTGAGCACAAATGATAATAGCCCAATCAGCGCTGACTGTCACAACAGGGGCAGGAAATTTTATAACTTGCATGGTTGTAATATTGCGAGTCGGTTAGTAGTTGGAACGCATTAGAAGCTTGAATACAGTAGAAGGGTTATTGAAAATGTCCCAAATAAAGACAGATTTCTCTGTAAATTCTTAGCAGCTCCACAAGCTATCATCAGTTGGTCACAAATGCCGCTAAGTGGGGGTGCTGTGAAAGACGCAGTGAAACTGTGGATGCTCTAAATGTCCATTCCCTCACGAAAAAACGAATCAGCATAACACCAAAGTGCAAGTCAACCTTTGCAGCCTCTGACTGTCCTTGTCCACACACTGTAAATAGAAACTGCTCAACCTGGTTTTACAAGTTTCTAAATGGCAGTATTTAAATGCTTTATTTTTTTATTTTTTTTTAACACATTTATCATAATAGCAACCGAATGCATGGTTTCCATCATATACCAGGGTTACAGTTTTGTTCAATGGCTTTCAGCAACCCCACTATAAAAATGGTTGTATTGTATTATACAACATGTTCAGCATTGTAAAATCACTTTGTCAAACTTATTGATTCCAGATGCATGAACAAAATTATAAACCTGCCCCCCCCCCCAAAAAAAAAAAATAATGCGTTGGGTAAAAACATTAGATGCTTGGAACAACATATTGTTTGTAAAATATACTTTGTAATTGAGCATTACAACCCAGAGAAAATTATATCAGGCATTATGGACCACTCTGATAAATAATGCCAAGCAATTACAGTTTTAGAAAGCTTGCATGGTTTCAGGCAGGGAATCTATAGTACAAGTGCCTGGTACAGTCATTGGTTAATCTACAAGCCTATTACCAGCAAGTTTTGAATTACCACCTCCTCCCCAACCACCACCACCTCACTCCCAGCCTCGTCCTTAGGGGGGGAGTATACGGTGCTCTTCTGCTTAATCATTTTTGTTCACCGGGATGAACTTACCGCATAGATTTATTATTGTATTGTTTGTTTTTTAGCAGGTGGAACCGGGATGCTCCAAGGGATTAGGCTGTGATCCAGCTATTTTTATTTTTATTTCAATTCACCCATTCTTTGGGCTTAATGTTTTTGGAAATCTGTAAGATTTTGTATTATAGTAAAAGCAGTTATTCAGCACAAGATTGTCCTGACTGAATCAGGCCATTGACATTTTTGTGTTTAAATTTGTCATCTGTTGCAGACTTACCCCTGGACCTACCTACAGGAAAAACAAAAAACTATAAAATGAAACATTTACAGAGAATAAACCAAGTCAAAAATGAATAATCTCATATATTGTTTGCACCATACAGTTCATGATAAAAAAAGAATGCGAACAAAAATAATGATTCAGCATACGCATGACTGTGTGTCTTTGGAGTCTCATATACCTGGCAGTGTCTTTTGTGTGTATGCGTTTGGAGCATCGGTGGTCAGTCTCCTTGGTGATTGTCCCTGGAGCAGACAGGGGCTGAGAAGTTATCACAAGCCAGTGGCCCAGCTGAATGCTGATTAGCACCAGACTCTGACAGGTACTGGTCACAGAGAAGCCCTTCAATGCTCCTGAAAGAGAAACCACTGAGGACAAGCCGAGACCTACCAGTGGGAAACAGGCTCCTTGGTCATTATATGAATATAGACAGAAGCCTAACACTGTATCATGAGATACTTAAAGAAAATACTTAAACAGATGTTAGTAATTACCGATGCAGATTTGACATTTATTCAGGCTTTGCTATCTGAGCAGGTTGCTGTGCACTGATAATTAGAAATGGAGCTGTGCTAGCCTATTCTCTATTCCCATTATAACTTGGGAAGAGGCTGGGTGTTGTTCATTTGATCAATGGCGTAGGACAGTTGTAAGATATGTAAATTAGAATGATGACTGACAGGCAGGCAGGCAGATTGATTCTGGCTTTGACAAATGACGGTGTACAGAATCAGCTTTTTTTTATGGCTATCCTATTCATTGTAAATATGTTGTGTTAAAATAAAAGCTGTAAATATACAGTACATAGCAATTTTTGGTAACAATTTTCATTGTGTTTCTAATTGCTGTGTAGTTACATAGTAGTTATGTAATAAATACATGATGTGTACTTACACATAATTACAATGTTAGTATGCATAGTTATAATGCATTAATGTATAAATATTTTTTGCATGATATAACCCGAACCCTAAACCTAACCCTTTTCTGATACAATTGTGTACTTACATATATTGTGCAAAAAGATTTACACATTAAGTACATTATAGCTATGCATACTAACACTGTAATTATGTGAAAGTACGTGTTAATTGCTAATTAACTACTATGTAAATACATCATAATCTGAGTTTTACCATCACCTCAGTGTTGTGCAAGTCACAGAATTTTATTCAGCTGATTGTTTTCTATAATAAAATGCAGTGGAATGTTTGTGTCCAGAACAGATCAGATAAGGGACTAATGATCTCTTTTCATAAATAATAATAATAATAATAATAATAATAATAATAATAATAATAATAATAATAATAATACTAATAATAATAATAAGGAAAAATGTCCTGTGACTTTAAAATGTACGGCTGTTACGGATTTCAAGTTTAAAAGCTTGAACAAAGGTGCTTTTAGCCTTTGCTCAAACTTCCAGATACTTGACTAAACGTTGAAATCAATTAAGTGTCACATTTCAAAATCTATCTTTTAGAAAATGATACCCTAATAAGAAGGGACATGCTTTGATTTGAAATGCTGACTTTGGAATATGGGATCTGATTTTCACAATTAGCTTGGATAAAACCCTCTTTAAAGCTTTCTCTCTCTCTCCCTATGATTCCCTTCTTGCTTGTTATCTATCACTCTCCTTCTCTCTCTCTCTCTCTCTCTCTCTCTCTCTCTCTCTCTCTCTCTCTCTCTCTCTCTTTCTAATTCCTTCATCAAGAGCGATTGGAATTGTGCCTCAATCCTTAGAATGGGAACCTTTCAGTTTGTGATCCATGTGGAATTGAAATAACATCCTGGACCTAGGGTCAAAGGCTATGTTTCCTTTTCCTATCTATACCTAATTACAGTAAAAAAGCTTTTAATGCAGTAGGCTTTTTCAGCATTAGAATCTACAAAAGCACTTAAAACCAGAAGATCATTTTTCCAAAAAAAACTCAGTGTATCTCATTTATGCTCCCTCCTGCAACAGTGCTGGTGCTCTGATTGAAATGAGGTTACTGGAACCCAGCCTTCTAGCAGGGGGGAGCGTTGTCTGGATACCCTATGATCTGTAGAACATTCTTTATCTTCTCCTGGCGAACGCTCCCGAGTAAATGTTTAGAAATGTATTGCCATATGATTTATGACCCAACATGATTAGAAATACCAAAAGAGTCGTCAATATACAGTATTTATAAATATAACACTGTAGCATGGACAGCATGCGGCTCAGCCAAGGGAACATAACCCATTACTTGTAACCCTTGCAGGGTGTTCTGTAACTCTTTCATTTGTAAAGATATGCACTCATGCCTGCTGAAATCTCTGAATCTCTTAAGCAATCACTTTTATTTTGTGTACTGAATACTTGGGCAATTAGATTAAACTTCTTCTATCTATTATTGCATGATCCTGTAGTTCATTGTGTTTATTTCAAGTTCATGTCTTACCATGCGTTCTGGTGCATTGTACATCCTTGTTTACCATCAATACATAACAATGGCTGTTGTTGATCGAAATACTCAATTTAATGTGTCAATCCTTTGATAAAAATACTGAAGGTAATAATCAACTGTGTTCTATTAAATTACAACCAGCAGAAAAAGAGAATCATTGTCTATTGAGTCCAATACAGAAACATGTACGGGTTAAGTACTGGGTGCTTGTAAGAGATGTCAGTTATATGAAAAGACAGAAGTGGTGCCTCTTGACTCAGTTGGTGTCTGATCTTCCTTCTATAATTCGTAAGCAGTTGATCAATTGATAAAGTCATGCAGTGACTGCAGCAACAGTTGGCAGTCTGATACCCTTTTCAGAAACGTGGATTGGTGCCAAAGGCTGACACAAAAATTCCATACTGACTGTGAAGGCCATTGATATAGACTGCAACAGCTGTGTCTAAAACAGGACAATAGGGCTTCATTAACCACTAACACATCAAGTCATGCCAGGGCTGGTTTTTCTGCCATTTATCGTTCTACCAAACCAGCTGAAAAACAACAAACAGCCTGTAATATAAAATTGTGCTCGCCATTTCTGTAACCTCAATTGGTTGTTTAGCACTGGAAATTAGATGGTGTGAAAATTTGAAGCCTTTTAAACTGGACAGATTTTGGAAAACTGAAACAGTTATAATATTTCGTCTTGCTTTATTGTTTTTATTTGTGCTAAAAATTCACATGGATTTCAATAGAATTTTATAGGATTACATACGAGTAACATTTGAAATACAAATATTTGGTTGACTTTTCTAGTCCTGAAGAGAATTTTTTTTTAAGATGGCAAAAAACTCATAACAAACAAGTAGAAGACCACAGGAATAGCAGCTATCAAAATAATTCCATGACCTGTACTGTTGGCCAGTGGTGTGGAGTGACTGTTTTTAGCAAGGCATGAAACAACTTTTAGATGACATATGAAAACATTTTCTTCTAATGTAGGCTGCTAATAGCAATTCAATAAACCAAATACCACAGATTCAGTCAAAATTGTACACCGCTTCGCTGAAATACCGTTTAAACTCTTTTCCTGCTTTTCTGTAAGTATTTACTACTTGCAATTTTGGGTTTGGCTTTCCGCTATTTATAATATCTGTTATTGTTGCAAAGCCTCTTGCACTAAATGGATTTAATTAACTTTTTTGCTATGTTTTTGATTCTGACGAGAAGAGTTCACACAGCCACTCAGTGTTCCATCAAGGAGGATTCAGTTCTAAAGTTGCATGCCTTGCCTATGTTTTCCAACGCACAGCCACCAGGAAGTGAGGTGCAGTGTCGTGTTGCCTAGGCAATCCGATACAACTTGGAGTGTTGCATGCCTTGACCTACAAAACAAGAAGACTGCTGAGGCAAACTGATTGCTTGCATACAGGGGAATGTTGTGGAATAAAATATATTCCAAGGCACACAATGAATGCATCGCATACATAGATGGTAAGCCACTGCTGTTAGCCTAAATGGTCTTGTTTTAAAAGCAGCATGTGCTATCTCAGTTTCCATGCCTTGCTCTAAGGAAATCATTTTACCCCAGGGTCAAAGCATGTGCAGTCGATTGGAAAGACAACTGGTTAGTTAACGACAGAAAAGAAACTGCTGAAGGGTGGGGGCAGTGAAGAAAGGCGAAGATTTATTTTGTGATACATTAAGAAATAAAACACAGTTGAACTGAGGTGCTGCTCTCTTTTCCTGTGTAATAACATGTACTACAGCAGCACCTCAGGATTCTTTCCACAGGAACTGCCATTCACACAGGTTTAGATGAACGAAACAGGTTTTAAATGAAATCCAAAATGTAGTGAATATATCCTAATGAAAGAAATTGAAATGGTAAAAATGTCTGTGCTGTGAGCCTGTGTCATCGCATGAATGTGGAATTTTACAGTTCGTTTACTTAAAAGATAAAACTAGAATTCTATTTGACAGGTTTTTCGTGTTTTTAGACTCCTTGCTGTCTATATATTGTATTGTATATGGCTGAACACTTGAGACCCTTCAATAATAATATCATTATCAGTAGTATTGCTGATTTAGACATACATCAAGTCTGCTATTGTGCTATACATTATTTGCAGCTGCTGTATACCAAGGTGAATGAAACCAAAGTGAATTGCAGATATTTTAGTGATGAAGAACAAACAGTAAAGCTGTTCTATTGGCTATTGTAGGCCACTGTAAAATTTCTACCATTTACAAAATCAAAGGTGAGGCACCTCACAGAATTCTCTTCAACTCCCATCTAAAAGGTGACATAAAAATCTGCCATCAACCCCAGCCACGATATTGCCTTCATCTGCCCTTTTCTCTCTTTTCAATGACAATGACAAACGGCCAAAAACGGTTTTGATGCAAATAAAAAAAAAGGTTATTATTATTATTATTATTATTATTATTATTATTATTATTATTATTATTATTATTATTTCCTCAAATACAGATATACAGTATCATATCTGATCACTTTATAATATAAAGTACACCCCCCCCCCCAGTTTTTGTTAATATCTACATAATGAAAATAACTGATCCATACGTATAAAACATTCAACTGGGGTAAATAGTAATGTCTTCAGACTGACCTTCATGTGATTTTTTTTTTTATATAGTTATGGGTGATGTAGTAATGTAGTAATACAAAAAAACTTAATTTATAATTAAGTGACAATGATTTTATCTACATATTCCACTGAGAAACATTTGTTATTGAATTTTAGAACTACTACACAATGATAACCATTGCTGTTACTGTACTGTGTGTCAGTTAGCTTCAGAGCCATTACTAAAAACAGAGCTGTTTCAAACAAGGCCCAGTTTGAAGCTTTGTTCTGATGCAGATACCTTGTATATCTGCAGAGCAGCCAGTAACCCAGCTACCTCCCCCTGTGTCAGTAATCCCAGCTGTGCCTGAGCCTCTTTCCCTATCAGTGTGGCATCAGACAGGGAACACCACTTCCTGTGTGGTCCTGTCCTACCTATCAAACAGTGACCTGTCATGAGTCAAAGTGACAGCTGCCTATGATCCTAAAACCTCTTACTGGTATGGCACATGTCACCAGGGGGGTGGTCTCATTGAGAAGAGGGACAGACCCTTTCTATTTTTATTTGATTTTTGTAGTTTTTCAGTCCAATACTAATTTTGATAGAGGTCCAATGCGCACTTTAAAAAAAAAAAAAAAAAAAAAACTTTTTAAGTTGCCTTGTATACTCATAGAGAAAAAAAAAAGATCACACAGGAGATGCCTGTATGAATCCTATAGTATTTGTTATTTATAGAATTTATATTTTCCTTTCTTTTTTTTAAGATTGTTGTATTCTATATAATATTCTATATAATAATATACTGCAGGCAGCAGTAATAGTATATTACCCATAAGGTTTTGGGTCTGAGAGTAACTTACCCTCTAATTTTAAAACACTATTTTGAAGTCATGAGCAATCTTGATAAATACTATACAATCTTTAATGGTAATGGGGTAGGCACTAAAAAATATCCTTCCATTTTAACTGCAATGGTAGTTTGGTACTTTGAACTACTGTATAAAAACTTTGTATTCAAATAAAATCAGAGACAGCAGCTATTCTTATTCACTTTAGTGACCACAGCCAATACATCTTTGAAGAGAAACACAGAAACAGATCTTATATTTTAACATTAAATTGTAAATTGTGTTTAATATTATAGGCATCTTTTTTTAGCGGTTGTCTCTGACAGCGGTTCCAGTTGGATGTATAGCTGGACTGGGGTTTTTACGCTTCAACCTGTATAGCTTCATTTTTTTATATTCTTACTGTAATTGGCTGCAAAGACCACAGGGCTATCCAGAGACTGGATAATGTTTGCTGGGTTGGTTTTTCTTGTGTACAGTTTCCTACTGGACATGATATTCTGGGAGATGTACTTGTTACTCAAGTTTTAGGGGAGGCAGGAGGGGAGGCAAACAAGCTGTGCAGATAAAATGCTCTGCACATTTTTATGCATTCAATTTAAATTGAATGTGTATTTCAGATTTTTTAATGCATAAAAAAGTGTCAGGCACGCAGCTTATCTGGACCACTGAGTGCAGGAAGCTGATGGATAGCTGTAATAATGATATCTGTTATACAGGGATTTCGTTACCACTAAACATGTCCTTGCCTACTGCCTTATTCTTCTTTTAAATTTACTTCAAGAGAAAATTGTAGTTCAGTGACTCATTCCTGGGTATATAACAATGGCACATGCAGTATACCCAGCTGGTTTTAGGGAAATGGATATACCTATTTGCATTTTTCTTGCAGTGTAGTTTATTAATTATTTCAACAATGAAGGTATTTAAATCCATACAATACCTGTGTGTGTGTGTGTGTGTGTGTGTGTGTTTAAAGAGGACACACATCACATTTAAAAGGTTTATACACCTACAAGTTAAAAGGTTTAGATGACGCTTAGATGGATAAAGTCTATACAAATATATAATTTTGCAGTATGTGCAATAATTAAGAAGACCACAAATGCATATCCTTGTTGAGAATGCATAAAACAAAACTAGTAACTTTATCTTGTATGAAATGTACAGAATACAAAAAGATGATTATTATTATTATTATTATTATTATTATTATTATTATTATTATTATTATTATTATATAAGGAGTTCATCCCTGAAGAGAGTCTCTCATATTTGCATTGTGTGCTCATTTTCCACTGTTAGTAATTAAAAGATCTATGTCGATTTTTGCACATCACTTATGTTCTTTGAAAAGTTTACATGAAAATGAAATAAACTCAGACTCATTAATCACTGGAAACTTAACCATGTGCATTAAGAATGAGTTCAGCTTCACCTAAATTAGAAGTGATAATGAAATTTCCACTGAAGAAAGAGTGTTTCTGGGGTGAGAATAGATGCCAAACCCCTTGAGAAAATCAAACTTAATGTTCTTATGCCTGCTACATAATCCACCCAACCCCTTCTTAAAATTGTCAACTGGAAACAACACTTCTGACAACCTGGAAATTATCCTGCAAATGAAAACTTTTGAGAGCTCCACAAAGCAACTCAAACATGTATCTCTTGTGATGATATCTTTGATGTAATAGTGCTCAGACTACTTTTATTTATAAGAGGAGTTGTTTCTGTTGCAGCAGTTCTAAGGACTTTGAAAATGTGTTTCATTTTCAAGTACAGTATACATCAACCCTCCACATTAGTTCTCAGCACCCTCTCACCTACAAAGGGTTACGTCTCAGAAAGCTGACTCCCCCTCCTGATATGTTCATTAATCTCTTTTTTTTTTTATTTAGTAGTCGGCAATTGTGTTTTTTTTCATCATTTTTTTCTCTCAATTTGGAATAGCCAATTATTTTTAGGCTCAATTTACCGCTACCAGCCCCTCGCTGACTCGGGTGGGCGAAGACGAACACATGCTGTCCTCCAAAGTGTGTGTCATCAGCCGACCACTTCTTCACACTGCAGGCCCACCATGCAGCCACCTCAGAGCTACAGCATCGGAGGACAACGCAGCTCTGGGTAACTTACAGGGAAGACCACAGGCGCCCAGCCAGACTACAGAGGTCGTTTGTGCACAGTGAGCCGAGGACACCCTGGCCAACTTAAAACCAAAGTAAGATATTACTTTTTGGGTTACAGCCAAATTGGTACAATCGTCTGTTTGTGTCTTACAAGCTACAGAAACCAGGGGGCTAACTTCACAAGTCAAATGAATTGCATTTCAAGCAGAAAATACCTTCAGGTGTGGCCCTGTTGTTCACTAAAGGCAACACCTGAGAGTTGCTTCCTTGAGAAAAAAAAAAAATAATTCTGATTATTTTGTCTTGCACAGCTGCCTGCTTGTTCTGCAGAATGAGAACTGCAGTTGGTGAAAAGGGAGTAAGGAACTTGACACCACGACTGGCTCCCCTCCAAAAGCACAGAAGGTTCTAAACAGTATGTGGGATGTGTTGCATCTCTCAATTGTTGATATCGTGTAATGAGACCTTTTGAAGAGTAACTATCTTCTTAGAGTCAGAGGTAGGTGCTTACAGCTGTACGTGAGAAGAGATGCCTTTTTTATCATTGGTCAGCAGGGCAAGGTCAGGGTGTCAGAAACAATGTTTCCTAAGTTGTGCTTGCTGTAGCAGCAGACTAAAAATGAATGTCAAATTGATATGCTTTGAAGCCACAAAGCATACATATTTACAAACAAGCAAAAAAACAAGCCAAGCAGAAAAAAGCAACAGTCTGTTCCCCACGCCCAAGCTGTGGGTTTAAATAAAGCTTGGACTGCTTCAAAATGATGTATGGCTGTCTTGACCAAAAGTATCTGCTCTGGTCAGTCCGTCCCTCCCTAGAGCTGTCTCCTAGCTACTGGGTGTAACAGCTACTCGGTACAACCCTTTACTTACCTACGCAGCTTTATATACTATATTCACATTATTTTGTTTGCTTTGTTGACTTTGATAGATTTGTTCTATTGTCCTTAATTATTTGGGATTACTAAAATATAAAACAAAAATAAATACAAAAGCTAAATCCCAATTCTTTTTAAAACATTCTGAAATACACACACAATTTATTGGGACCTGTCCTGTCTACCCATAATTGATTACTCTGCAAATCAGAACGGATGTCATAGTTTACTCAAGTAATATTGCAGATCAAGATCTCCCACATTGCTGCGCTTGCACCTTGATGGCAAGGACTACCTTTAAGATGATAATGCACCCATCTGCAGTGCCAGAATTGTGCAGGAGTGGTTTGAGAAGCATGGTAGATACTTCAGGCATCTGCCATGGCCACCACAACCCTTGGATCACAACGCCACATCTTGTGGGGTTTATGCCATATAGTATCAGGACTGTGAACAGGGCAAACGGTGGCCCTACGTAATCTTAGGTACAGGTCTTAATAAAGTGGCCAGGTACTGTATATTGCTAATTGAGTGAGTTTATCATCCTGAAGTGATCGTGTTTCCAGATGCAGCTCTGCCATCAACACTCGCGTGCATTTAATGGCTACAAGCATGTACAGTTCTTGGTGCAAAACGTCTGGGCCATATTTGGCATAGTTTTGTTTTTCAAAAACCTTCAATATTATGGCAACAAAAGATGTTGCTAACATATTTCTCACAGAAAGGTCGACATCTGTTTTAAACAAACAAATACTATCCCCTTGACCTGTCTGCAACACCAAACAACTCATATGATCTCTCTTTTAGCCATTTATACAAAAACATGTCTAATTTCTGACTCCACCTGTAGAAAACTAGCAGTTTAAGGTAAAGCACTGTGGTGACAGAAAGAGAGGACTGTCACTTGACTGTCAGCAATACTGCCATATCCTGTATTGAATGGGTGCTTTCCAGGGCAGTGTCGATTTTCAAAAGTTGAATCTATAGAGTTTATCATATTAAGACATTTATGGTTCATGCTAAAGCATTGACTTGGTGTACTAAGACCATCTCGCACTCTTCTAAACCAATCAACCAACGCCATGTCCACTCAAGGTGCTTACAAAAAGACAGTGTCAACAGTATTCCATCAGCCTGAACTAAGAAATAGTAGCTGGAGGCAGACATTAACCTATTCGGAATCACTGGAGAGCATGTCTGAGGCGATTATGCATGGTGTAGTGGATCAGAAAAGCAATAGGACAGATCTACCTGTACCAAGACAAGCATTAGCGCAAAATAAGTAACCTTTTCAATCACCGTGACTGATGTATTGTCATTTTCTTTCAATCTTAGCACCTCTCTGTGCTTCTCTCCACTGCTGTTTCCTTTCTTCAGTCTTTTTAACGTGTGTAAGTGACTGTGTAAATCAATACAGAATGTATGTTTTCTTCTCTGTTCATACGTGCTCATGTAACACTGTGCAGACACACCAAGTCACACTTTGAACATGTTTTACAATGTATTAATTCTCTGGAGTTAGAGTTGATAGGATTGAATATTTGAAATTTAGTTGGTTGGTCTGGGTTCCTAACTATAAAGGATTTATTTCCCCCTTCACAGCCATTCACAGCCATTTTTTCAGTGTTCCATTCTTTTTCCAGGCTTATACTATACATTTACTAATTCTCACAGTAAACATATTTAAGCCTAATTATTAGTAACCATGAGCATGACATAGAGAATTCACAAGAACCCAACATTCAGCATAATTCGGGATTTGTGATTTGGGTTGGTGCAAACTCCAAGCTAACATCACACTGAAGCCACACAGTAGCCACATCAAACTATTGGTAAAAGTTGACTTTTGTTATTGTATTCATTAAAGGCTATTCTAGAGGTGAGATGACAACCCCTCCTTTTCCCTCATTCATTTACCCAAGTCATTTAAATGCAGGGACTCACCTCCATCCTTCTATCCTAAAGTGTCTTTCTTCCTCCTCCCCCCCTATCTCTTTAGCAGCTACATCTACCTTTCGGGGGATGATGGGTCCCATCACCTGGTCTTGGTTGACCTATGACACAAGAGGGTGGCTCCTGAAGTATTTTATGCTTGGCATGCTGTCGCCTTGCTTATTGAATAAACTAGCATTCCACATTACGTTTTAACGTGTTGGTGCCATAAACAAGTACATTTGATGATAATGTATATTCATTTCACCTGTCTATTAAAATGAATGAAACGGAAAGGAAGGTGTCAGTGGGTTTCCCCCCATATTTTACGGCAATGCAAGCCTCAGAAAGCATTTTTAAATCTTTGGAACACTGCTCCACATAATAAACCTTTCCCAGCAAATGGAAAACCTCACAATGCACCATTTTTGCGTTGAACTCGGACAAAATGGTTTGACTGCATGTAACAGGGCGAGCAGCCCTGTTCAGTTATTTTTAGAAAGGGGTCTCCCCATCCACCCCTGTGTTATTTTGAGTATATATTTATATATATATATATATATATATATATATATATATATATATATATATGTATATATATATATATAATATATTATATATATATATAATATATATATATATAATTACAGATATATATATATATATTTATGTACCGTTTTCGAAAAGCCATGTGGTTTGTTTATTATGATTTATTTATTGTATATATATGACGGCGAAATGGCATGCGTTTTGTTATTGTTTTGAGGGCATAGCCATGTTTTTGTTTTGTTAATTTTTTTGTTTTTATTTTGAAGCATGTTCTGGCAGAGGCGAGGGAGTAACTCGTCCTTTACCAGGATTGATTAACCACGTGCAGAAGGTGACCATCTCCCGAATTAATTACGTGATTCATTTGTTGCTAATCGGGAGATGGTCACCTGTATAAATACCTGCAGCTCTCTCCCCTTAAGGTGGGTGTTCGAAAGGAGGGACGAGAGTGAGAGATAAAGTCATTTAAAACAAAAAAAAATATTTTTGTTTAAATATTTTATTTATTTTTGTTGTTAAATAAACGATGCAACGCATCTCTTTTTTGCTTGCAGTACTTGCATGCTTGTGTTTTCGGTTCCTCTGCAATGCCATTTCCTGTCACACTGCGATAAACAGGCTTGAATACCCCACAATGCGTTTCTTTATAAATCACCCTAAAAATGGCCCACCCAACACCCAACAATATCATGTGACTCATACTTCATAAAGGATGGAAAGTCTATTTCTATCAGCTCTACCTCAGATGTTCATTGTGGCTTTGTCTAAATCATAATGGCTGGTTTGCTACTCCTGTGTGTCTATGTTTCTTTTATATTTCATTCCCTTGAACTCAATATGAATTAACTGTCTACGGCACTGGAACCTCAAGTCTATATTTGCAGAGTTGAAGGTGGATTGGGAAGGCCTTGGTTGTCCTGCTTGAGAGAGGCCGAGGACTGAATCTTGTGTTAATAGAGCTATCATGGCATCTATAGGCCCCATGCAGGACCGTATCCAATGCAAGTACCTAAAACTATACAGCTAGGGTGTCTTATTGATGATATTGAAAAAATGTCGATATCCCTACATTAATTTATCTTTGGGATTTCTACATCGTAGTTTGACATTTTGAGATCCTGCGATAATTTATCTAGTTATATTGACATAACACTTTCTTTTTTTCTTGTCACTAACGAGCCACCTAATGAAATTAGGAATACGTAGGAATATGTATGTAGGAATACTGAAGTAAATATAGTAAAAACTGTCTGACAAACGTTTTGACTTAAAGTCTTTCTCATATATTTATTAATTTCTGTTTAATATTACTATAAATGTGCAATATACCTCACCAAAATTACAAATAAATAAATACATAAATACAATATATATATAATATATATATATATAATATATATATATATATATATATATATATATATATATATATATATATATATATGTGGGTTACATCATGCAGTGCTATCTGGCCGATCTGTTAATTTGGGTTAGTACCAGGATTAATGTCTGCATTTACAAGTAGTATAGATTAACTAGTGAAATAGTAAAACATCCTTATAGACATTTGCCACAGTACTTTTGGATGGTATTTTTTACATTTTCTCATGCTTGTCCCATGGTTATACTATGCATTTACCATCATTTACCCTGGTTTCCCATGTTTATAAATATGCTTTACCATCATACCTCGCTATGCTTTAAAATGCTTACCTATGTTTTACTATTCTTTCAATGTGCTTTATTATACTTTGCTGTGCTTTTACTGTGGTAAGCATTTATAAGTGCAATAGCATAGCGAATGCCCAGTATCTGACAGTGGAGTAGTTATGTACTCACTGTGAATTCCAGGAGAGATTAAGTGAACAGTGTGGGTGTAAAAGGTATACAAATAACAGGTACAGCAGTGCTCAAGGACTTGTTTCAGTCTGGGAGTATCTTGCTTAGTTAGGTAAATTATATGTCAATATAGTTGTGTATGGATAGTGCCTCTAATGGATGCTGCCTTCTTCATTAACAGGTGTGAATTGGCTAATTGCACAACAATTTTGCAGTTCAATGCAGTTTATTTTTACATAATGATTAAATCTGTATGCATTAACATGCTTATTTATTGTCCACCATGTTTCGCCACACTTTGCTATGATTTTACCACTGTGAGTGACCTTTTGTAAGTGATTACCATGGGCTGCTTTAGATGACAGCATACTAAGCTACCGAGCTTAACAAACTCACATCACTACTGAAACTAAACTTGAACCGTTTCCATGATATGATTTTTTTGAGACAAAAGAAATGTGTCATTTATTCGTCACCTTTTAAAACGCAGAATGAACTTATACAGGTTGAGTATTGTAGTTTCACAGGATTTTGCTGTGTCTTACCCTGCTTTTATTACATTGCACTTAAGTTACAGTATCATATTTGGCTAAGATTTTTTCTTTTTACTATGCTGTCCCAAGGTGTAATAAACTGTTATAGGAGGGCATATGGCCATTAGTTAATAGCTTGAGCACACAATAGAGTTGAGGAAGTATATACCAAGAGTCAGTGATTATGGTAAAGCTGATCATTTCAGCACATGCTGACAATACAGTGGGACAGATTTACTGATTTTGCACCATTGTTTTCTGAGAGGAAACTGTTAATTTTTCAGAGCAAGCAAGATACAACTGAGGTGCTAATAGCAGTCCTTAAAAGTGCATTCTGTTTAGAGTGACCAGCTTTAAAACAAGGGTGTTTTATTCCTCTTTTATGGAGCAACATCTTGGTAAATCTGCCCATGTGTTTCTCTACACTGACGTGATTTCTAACAGCACAGCTTGTGTTAAATTTCAAAGAAAATGAGGAACTAACTGTTTTTATTTCCTTCATGCTGTGCTCAAACAGTTTCTTTCAGCTAAAATCTGAATATCAAGTTTACACGTCAACGACTCAAACTGCTGTGTAAGCATCCTCGATCCTTTTCCCTCTCACACAATTACTGTAATTACAAACCCATGGCCTAAGACAAACTCTAAAAGAAAGGACAGAGTTCGACAGACATGCCAAATTCTACACATGTTGTCAATCTCACCTACTATTATATTGTTATCACGCAAAGTTATCTCACTTCTGTATTACATAAACAAAAGACAACAGCATTTTTTACCCTAATATAGAATATTTTGGATGAATTATATAATCTGGACTTTCATTGCCAAGTGAGGTCATTAAATCAAATGCTTTTACACTCCATCTTTGTGGTACAGTTAAGTCAAACTAGATTTATAGTTTCCACTGTAAATCGAATAATTTATTGAAACAATGAAGTGGTCATACACAGAAAAACTTGGAATTTCTGTCCATTTATTCTTCAGGCTCTTAACATAGACACATTATGAAGCATCACCTCTCATAAGATTATACACTGGCTGTGTGAAGTGGACAATTCTCTCTGGGGATAATACAGGCTCATCACATTGGCCCTGACCCAGATGTAGAATCATTGAGATACAGCGCCCTCCTATTGGCCAGGTGCATTACGGGCCTCTGTAGAGCTCCGGAAAATAAATATGCATCAGATTATGCGCTTGACTGTAGTTCTATTGGGTTATAGTATGTGGTCAGAAGAGCACTGAGGGGCTGCCAAACTGTTCAGTTCACAACTAACAGCGTGACCAAAAGACTATAAAACCTGATACTGCAAACCAGACTATAAAGTTTTAAAAAATCAGGTGGAAACTAGATGAATTTGTTCCATTTCACAAAATTACCCTGTAAAGTAATTCCCGAATAAATGAAAGCTGATATTCATATTGAAATATGCTGTCTCCATTGTTTAGTTATGGGATTATAGGATTTTGAGGGCCTGTGTGGTTTTTTATCCTAAAAAAGTACCTGGACACTGAAAAATAATCCATCTTGTGCATAAAATGCATATTGATTAATGACAAAAACATAATTTATACAAAATTGTATAAACTATTATAAGATTGTATTTCTATTTCATTTGAAACATCTGGCTTGGATCTTTTTCCATATGTGTAAGAGATTCATTATTTTTGCAGATGTATTATTATTATGTGATGATAACATGAATTGTTGCTGAAATATATTATAATAAAACAATTCAACTTATAGATACATGCATTAGGAGTTACTGTATGTGAAAAAGTAATACAAATGTATTAACTTGCATGCAGTTAATTAAATGTACATTAGTTACATGTATTGATTTCAATGGATTTGCTTTATCTGCCCTACTCTAAATAATACATATAAGTTCAAAGTTTTTTTTAATTATAGTTTTCATAGCTTGAAATAGTGTACCCTCCCTCTTGCTAGTGCAAGCGCTGTTTAAAACTAAGGTTCCCTTAAGTTAATAATAGCTAAAGTCACTGTGGTTTTTAACAACACACTGAATTAAACCACTCCCTAACTACCAGATACCAGTCTGTTCCCTTGTGAAATTTCCAGCTGACCATTTTAATTTGATTTATTGCGACTGGGTTGTGGAGCATTTAAAGGCTTTTTATTGTAAGTGATGTGGTTAAAAAGAAGAGGACACATCCCTTGTTTTTAAACCCTGCTCGCAGTTCTGATTCCCATGTTCACTGGCAGGTTCACTGGCCATGCATCAAGTTCTTATATCTGGTCTGTCTATAACTTGTGTTAGTGAATGATCCTCCTTTAGACACCAGCCTTACCACATGCAGAATGATCAGTCTCCTGATCAATCTGAATGCATCAGAGGTAAAGTCTGTTGAGGTAACGCTCAGCAATGGAGCTTCCTGATGGTGGATGAAAAATGTAAGGTTTTGAATACAGAATACAGTTTTAAATATAGGTTTGTATTTCTGAGCTACAGTGCAATGGTTATATTTCTATTTCCCCTTTTTTAGCATATATTTATATTACCTTGTTTTAGTTTTTCCTGCATAAGTTTCCGGCTGCATGTCCTTTTTTGGTAATTGCAAGTTTCTGAACAAATGCATGTGAAAAGAATAATCTCATGCATTAGGTTTACTATTACACTTGTATCGACCTCTTTGCTCAGATAATGCTCTGTGCGAACCAGAGAAATATTGACAAGCTGGTGCATTAAGTTATAGAGGAAGATTGGTCTGGAACATTTATAGTGCTGACTAAAGCAACTCAATATACAGTTGTGTGATATTTCTCATGATAGTCTGTATTTCAAATATCTGCCTTGTATAGTTTTAAACATACAGGAGCTTTTTAAAACCTGGCTAGTGGCTTACTGAAATTTATTTAAATACATGCACATAAGGCAAGATTAATCAAAATCTTTTTTTGCACCAATATTTTGTATTAAAATATAACTTTTAATGTTGCATAACATGAAACTCAGGTTAATGGAAGTACTAATTGTAGCATTACAAAGTAAGTTGCTTTCAGTTAAAACATTTTTTAATATATATTTCCCTTACTATTAGACGGTGATTGCAAACCTTCTGAGGTTCTATTGCTTCAATACAGATTTATTGCTTGTCTGGAGAACCCTAAATCCTAGGACTAACAGCATTTCTCATTCAATTCAAATCATGTGACTGTGAACGTTCAACGCTGTCAGCCCCACCTATTCTGTCTGTTAACATAGGTGGGGGGCTAGCAGAGTTGAAAAGATACCTTGTCTCGTGAGTTGAATGGAATTAGAAAGGCATTTTAGTCCCAGCACTTAGGATGCTCTAGGCAAGCTCAAAATCAGCTAAAGTCAGATTGAGAGGATGATAAAAGCACATTATTGGATCAACAGAACCCAGAATCACTTAGAATGATTGCAAACGTGATACAATAGTAATGGAATGTAAAGGAGCATTATAATGACTTTGGAAGATACTCACTCTTGAACAGTTAATTTTACTCTTACACAACATTGGAAGTGTATCGTTTTTATCTGCAATTCATTTGAAATGAGCATACAGAAAATTAAACATCTGATATCAAGCAAAGTTTAAATATTGATGTGTAATGACTAAAATCAGATCATTCATGAAATGTACCTGAAGTGATTAAAAATATTAAAAAAGTTTATTTTAAGCTGTCATTGATTAGACTTGACCTAGCAAATTTAGCTCAAAGAATACCGATATCTGAACTTGGAAGCAGATTACCGGTATGGATTGAAATACCACCAGGGAGCCTACTTTGTAAAGCATGTGCAGACTTCTGTTACATACAGTGGCTCTAAAAAGTATTCACCCACCTTGGACTTTTCCACATTGCATTGTGTTACAACATTTTATTTTTCACTTTGACATTATGGACTTTTTTGTATTGATCAGTGGCAAAAACTCCTAATTAAATCCATTTTGATTCCATGTTGTAACACAATAAAATGTGGAAAAGTCCAAGGGGGGTGAATACTTTTGAGAGCCATTGTACAAGGCGTTTAGTAAAGATGGGACCTTTTCTCTTCTGGCTGCACCTCCCATTTCTGGAGAAGGGTAGGGTGGATTTATTTTATGCATTATGTGATGCAGCACCATAAAATGATGACCATTCTGTTAAACTGTAATTTCAAAAAAAAAAAAAAGAATGGGAAAGAATGTAAGAGACTCTTCTTTACTAGATAGTGGTGAGGGTATGGAATGCTTTACCTGGCCATGTTGTTGACGCTGAATTCTTTAAAACCCAACTTCACAAAAGTTTTCAAATGAACCAGATACTAGGAACAAGCATTGATGGCTCTAGATAGTGATTCTGCTCATAGAAATTTTTTATTTTTAAACTAAATATACAGTTTATGATCCAAATTAAGGTTACACCTTATGTAAAATTAGAACAAATGGCCATTCACTTTGGGCAGAGCCACACTGTGATTTTCTTCCCCTGTCTTTCATGTTTACACTGTGGCTTGACTCCCTTTACCAGGTCATATCAGGAGCTGCCTGGAATACCATGCAGGGCCCTGTAAACGCAGGAATGCTTGCAGGCCTGCCAGCCCAGTCCCACATGTTCTTCATCTGTCTGTCTTCGTGAGCCCATGATATATTTTTGACATCTCTGAACATGGTGTTCAGCCCCATGAACGTCTGCTGAGCTGCAGGAAGATCAGCGAGCAAAGTATGCGCATTTATTTTCTTTTAAGCTGCCCCCAACTCCTCCAACCACTGTGGAATCTATCTGTAGCATACCGCATTGTTTTATGTGTACACATCAAAGAAACAAACCAGAGGAAATATGTGTAGCTTTGACTAGAAGGAAAGATAAAGCCGATTTGTACAGCAGCTGAGGGGTATTGTATTGATATTGGCATAAGTGGCTGTGTTAGAATCCAGTAAATGAAGCCGGGACTGGGCTGAGTCTTATTTCATTAAATCAATTAGAGTTACAAGTTTCAATTTCCATCACAAGCAGCATACAAGAAATCATAAGTCCCACATTAAAAATTGCATCTTCTTCCAGTTACATGTTGCAACAAAATGTGCTTTAACTGTGGCCCAGATTGTTCTACAAACTGAAACAAAATTAGAATGAGACAAGCTCATTTCTGATCTGAGCCAAAACTGTACTGGTCAAGGAGCAGATCCTCTATCTCTGGTCTTTGGGGATTCTTATTTTGAGGGTCATCCAAACTCCAGAAAAGTGAATTTTTTGTTGGCTTGATAGAGATGTCAGAAGTTATTTCTGATTGGTACCTAGAAATATGACACACAGAGATTAGGAAAGATTTAAAACTGAAGCATGCCATCTGTTAAGAGGTGTTGTGTGTCCCAGTGAAAATGCTGCTGTATTAATGTTATCAATGCAACCTTTCCCTAAGACAGATTGTGCTCCCTACCGAGTTGGAAGTAAGCATCATATCCTGTTTGTCATATTTTCTGAGAACATCACCAGTCTTGCCATTGACTCACACACATCTCACTGCTAAGGAACAGGGGACATGATTGTGAATAAGAAAACATATTGTAGAACTCCACAATACTCACCAGTCAGTGCCATCACTAACATTCATTTAATACAATTGAATGCCTAGATAAAAAGGATCTGAACTATTGCCATTTTCAAGATACAGATAATCAGCACACATCTGTACTTGTTGCCAACATGCTTTCAAGAAAGGGACACCAAAAAAAAAAAAAAAAAAAAAACGATGGTGCTGTAATGGTGTGCACGAACCCGAAACCCAAACCCTGAAATTCACCAAATATGGGAATCCAAGTTATGTTAAACACACAAAACACTAACTGATCTCCCCCGTCAGATTGGAGAAGGTGTGCACATATCAGTATTAAATCATTGTGGCTTTCTACTTCACCAGAGCTGGTTGTGCTGGCTACTTTCAGCTGCAGCCTGCCTTGTGCCTTTAGTTTTATTTAGCTGGTTTTAAACATTTGTATTATTTGTATTTATTTGTTATTTACCAATAGACATTTACCTTTAGAACTTGTAATGTTAACATGTTTGTACAATACCTTGATAGATATGTAGACTAACATTTTATAATACTGATCAGTCTAAATACACTAGTTTTAGTAGAAAACCTTAACACAAACAAGTACAGACTATTGCATACATAATAATTTGTTTACGATGTTTTATTTATTTATTTATTTTTTACAAAAGTAATGTAAAGAAAACGTAATAAATTGTCATTATTCATTATATGAGATAACTATCCTGAGAGTCATTCTCCACCAGTGCAAGATGATATTTAGATTAGTGGTCCCGTTTATTAAGATATGCAGGTACGTCTTGATCCCTACATCATCTCGTTGGTTGGCAGCTTGGCTTACGTCTACTTTTGAAAGGTACGGGGTCGTCCGCAAGGTTTGCTTTAGCAACTTCAGCCTTGAAGAACACTTTCATTTTTGTTTTGGAATACAAAGATGTGTGACTGATATGAGTCCCTGATATGGGGAAATGAGTGAAAACAAAGTTGCACAGCAGAGCTATGAATAATAATTGTGGACGTGTGCCAAGAGCCTACATGTCCTAAGCATACTCAATGATTATGACTTATGATGATCATGCTCACAAACTGCTACATTATCCATTTATTTAACTAAGCTAGAAAAGATCATGCATTTTACCCCCGGCCCTGTTCTAATGATTATCAAAGTGACACAGCATTCATCCTGTGTAGTTTAGTTTGCCACATAATACTAATGAGCTGAAACAACTAATAGACATAGTAATAATAGACTATGTAAGGCTGAGTTGATTGACTCTGCTATTCCTTTAAGAGGTTCTACGGGTGTCAACTGTCTGCACCTATGGCACTGGGGCTCAGACTATGTCTCTACATGAAGCCCCATATGCAGCAAATGACTCATCACTCTTTGCCCCATCACAAAATTGATGTTTCATTTCCTTATTTAACCGAGAACATTAAATGGAATTCTTTCCACAGGGCAATCAGTTACAAAGTAAATGAGTTTTGTGAAGTCATTGTTATACTTTATCACCAATAAACTGGAACAGAAAAATAAATTGACCTGAAAAAGAGCCGCTGGGGTTGATGTGCAGATTATTTTCTTTTCTGTAATTCTGTCCTGCCTAAGGAAACATAGCAGAAGATTGTAACCTTCTTGGAAACAGATGATAAACAGTTAGCCCAGTTAATGAAACTTGAACTTTGTATAAACGGGGTATCTTTTTATTTGATTCTGTACTTTTTGTTAATAATGCTAAAATGGTTCTGTATTTTGTGAATTCAAGCAGAAATGTATGTATATTTTACAGGTGATAATAAGAAAATAAGTACTTCTCTGGTAACGAGTAGCTGGTTGATATTAAAACTTTTTAAAGTCGGGTCTTAAAGGATCCCAGTGATTCAGCATCAATGTTTGCTTTTTTCCCCCGGACACAATCACAAAATCCAGACAGCAATTTTGATAAATAAACATTCTATTTCTCTATCTCACACTATACTGCACTTCATAACATTAAAAATAAAACAAAACAAAAAAAAAAAAAAACGTAATGGCTCCAAATAGCCTGAAAGCCAAATTGTTAATAGTGGTAAATGTATACTACTTGATCTGTAATAATCTGCCAACACAGTGCAGCCAAGATTACATGCCCTGCTCCAGCATAGACAAAAGGTAAACCTCGCTCTCAAAAAGCCCATCACAACAGCCAATTGAGAATGTAAAACATGAAGATTCAGAACCCTCATGTTTGGCCTTCCAAGGGTACTTTGTACAACCAAAATGAGAATGCTGTCAGCAGCATAAGAAATTCTTCCTTGCAGACCAGAATGCTCCACTCTCAAACAGGATAATTACACTCTATAATGCATCACCTTTGACCTTCATGATCCCAACCGTTACAAAAGGTTGGCCTTTAAGCTTTTACACAGTGGGAACATCGGATTGGATATTCTACCTAAATGCAGTGTTTTTCATATAACATTTTCATTTTTAGCTCGGAAAAAGCATTTTGGAAACGAGAAGGTTGTTTGTCTAACTGTCACACCAATATAATTATGCTCATACAACTATTTTGTGTGTGTGTTTTTGACTGTTTGGGGGAAAAAACAGTTAATTAAAAAAAAAAAAAAAAATCTGTAACTGAGCCCATTTCGCTTCCCCTCATTATGCAGCTGTTTACAAACGTTCATAGCAATCCAACAAGGCATTAAGAGGCTGAGCTTTCATAGAAACGGGAGGTCTGTTGGTTAAAGAAAATAACCAGGAGGTCCCGGGTTCAAATCCCGGCTCAGCCACTGACTACCTATGTGTGACCCTGAGCAAGTCACTTAACATCCTTGTGCTCCGTCTTTCGGGTGAGGCGTTATTGTAAGTGACTTTGCAGCTGATGCATAGTTCACACACCCTAGTCTCTGTAAGTTGCCTTGGATAAAGGCATCTGCTAATAAACAATAAAACATATTAAAACAGTACAATTATAGGGGGAAATGCGATACAATGTGTATTATTTTGCTTTGATAAACATGTCACTGATAGCAGGCTAATGAATCTATACCACGCATAGTCTTTAGCACATAAAGGGTGATCACTCTATGACCATTCTGGAGAACAAAGTTTGCACCAGATTTCCACTTATCAAATCGAACCAGTGTTGTCCCGGCTGATTATAGTATACCTTATTGACAGTGTTATGGCAGGCATTTAATTGTTTTATTTATTTATTTTTTTGTTCAACCTGTGACAGAAACAAATGGGAAAATTAGATGAAATGAATTAGTTTTAGAACAATATAGACCCAACTGTAATAAATCAGCAGTTTCAGGTATTGATGCCCCCATCAATAACTCAATGTAGGATCTGTATTTCTAGGTCTTGCTTCCTTATTTACTGGGATTAAATTGAGTACTTTTTTGAATACATCACTTAAATATGCAATGACAAAATCTTCAACAATACTAAAAGAAAACTAGTTTAGGCAAACAAACTTCTCAACAATCATCTCTCGGAGTTCAACACTGAAGATGACTTGTCAGAAGGTTACGTATAACTTAATAGGGGTCTATTTTAAAGATATATTCCAAACAGAGGTTATTCTTTATTAGTCAGAGGGATCCTGTTTTATGCCAGGAGCGATTTACTGGCACACTTATTAAAAATTGGTGCACTGACAAGATTTCAAAAAAACTTCACTTGTCTGGGCTTAAGTTTGCTTTTCCTAAACACTATTCATTATACTTTTTTTTTTTAATTCAGACAAATTTGGATGAAAACTTCCACATTCTAAAATTCTCTTTAATTATTTTAATGATGTTTAAGCAAAGTCGTATGCCAGCAAAAACAATTTAACACAGGCTGCAAATGTCAGCAGATAAAAGATTAATTTCCTGTACCTTCACAACTCCATCTCAGTTTTTCATTCAACCAAGCAGTCATTTGCCAATTCCACACACCTCCTGCCTCAAGCGATAATAAAGGATGAAAAAAAAAAAAAAAACTCTACAAATCGACAAGGCAATTCACTCAGCACTTGGGTTACAATAGGAGTGCTGAAGAGTATATAGGAGTGTGTATAGTGTTAAGACCCACCTGTTATCTTTTGCTTTCCATGCTCCTTTAGCCTGATATTTGCTATTAGCTGCTGCTACTATCATGTATTAAGTTACTATCATGTATTATGCACTTTCCACTGTATTTAATGTACTATTTATGCATTTTCCACAGTATTTAGTGTACTATTAAATGCATTATGCTACTATCATGTATTATGTACTTTCAAATGTATTTAATGTATTAGGCATTGTTTTTTCTTTTTTTTTTACTGTATGTCATGTATTATGCATTTCTCTGTATTTGAAGTATTATGGATTTTCTTGTATTTTATGCATGTTGTAAAGCGCTTTGTGACGGTGTTTCACTGTGAAAGGTGCTATATAAAATAAAGATTGATTGATTGATTGATTGATACAATGTTCAGAATATTTGTTGGTTTGTGGGGCTGGGTGAATTTGTTGCCAGCTTATCACAGCCTGCTTGCTTACACCCTGGTATCCTTGAATAAATAATCGTCTGCTCTTTAAATATGTGCTGGTGATTTTAATGAACTGTTTTTTAGGACTGTTGAAAGGGTGGAGGGGTGTTTATTATCAAACCCATTTGTAATAATAATCCTGGTATTGCTGAATAGATAATACAACAATAAGCAAAGGCTTTTAAAAAGCAACACATCCCACAATACTGTGACACTCCAGATATCACCCATTCACCACTAATGTAGAATGAATCTGTGGGGTATTTGTTCTGCATTTTACCCAAACTTTTCTGCCATTGGGAATGCCAAGACAGGGCAGCAATTCTGTTTGTGTGTAAATAGCAGAGCATCTATCCCATCCAGTCATTCTGCATTGGTAGTAAATATGTTGCTTTTTAAATGTGTTGTCTTTTGTTTATTGTTGGTATACACTTTGGGTTGGAGTTGGTGATAATAAATACAAGCTTGTATATTTAATACAGGTTGGCTATGATAATACTCAAGGGTAGAGCCAGGTACTGGGTGAACCCCCTGAAGGCATATTTTTTGTCATCCCCTAGTATTGCTTGAGGCAGCAGTAAGCGTGTCAATCGAATGATGAAACAGGCCTGCTCCTTGCTTATGTGCCATATGGAATTCTCTCAACAAGGTGTGAGGCCTGTTTTGAAGCAAATGCCATGGCAAAGTCAAATTGTCTGAATGAAGAAAAAACAATGGAATAAAATGTGCACATAACTGCTCCTACCTGCAACTAAGTATTGTCTAGTTAGTTTTATAACATGCTTGGTGCTGAAAATGTGCCTTTGGGCTTCATAATAACGCCCTTCAACATTCCATTATAGAGTACCATACCTTTACAAAAGTACAGAATGATAGAATGGTTTCTCTAATACTCTCCTGGCAAAAGATAATTGAAAAACACAACATCCTTAAATTAATTGTGAGAATATCAAGTGCACGGCATTTGATGAATCCGTGACCCTGTGCTATTGCACATTTCTGTGATGAACAGATACGGCTTGATGGGTAATTTGTCATGCTGCGCTGTGGTGAGCAACAGTATAGCGACCGTAGACAGATTTGAAAATTACACAAATAGTAGGGTGGGAAGGTATAATTGAAGATGGCAAAAGACTGAATGGAAGACATTTAAAATTATTGTACTAGTCTATTAAATACACAGGGCGTGGAGATGGGCCCTCCAAGGAAATGCATAAAACGATTACTGTCTCTGACAGAGCTCCAGCATAATGTCAATCTCAGGAAGCATGGATTTAATCAAGAACATTACAGGGTAAAATCATGACAGGGATTAATTGAACAAAAAGAAATACCTCACAATGAATTTCCTCATGAAATTAATGTCGCTCATTGTTTTGAACAGGACCTTTTAGATAGGCTTTTCATCGTTAGTTCATCAGACAAAAAAAATGAATGACAAGTAAAAGCATTTTTTTTCTATTAATAAGGAAAGCAGGTGCTGGTGGCAGCTGTAACTATAGAAAAATAAAGTGTAGCAAGGCAGTATTGGCGGACTGTCAGTCAAAGCAAAAATTCACAAATCGGAGCAAATAAATTGCCTACCTAGGCTGGATGTAGAGCGAGAGCTCTGACAATAGGGCAGTGTTAAGGTCATGTGATCGCTCTGCTTCGAATGCATTTGTACCATGGGCTCAGTTTTTTTCTTTTGTAGAAACATTTTCATACTAACTTTTGCATTTTATAATATAAAAAAAAAAAATACTATATAAAAATTCAATTGATGCCTATGAAATATGTTTCTGTGACTAATTAGCTATTAACATTTGATATATAGAGTACTTTGATATATGTTTCAATATTACTAAATCAAGTTATGAATCAAACTGATAAATCTTGTTACGTACCGATAACAGATTTATTAAAATGTTTGGATATACTGCTATTTTATTGATTACTGGCTCATTCACAGTAAGTCAATATCGCTAGAATATGTTTTGTTGGATAATAATAATAATAATAATAATAATAATAATAATAATAATAATAATAATAATAATAATAATAATAACATTTTGGACTGATTCAAATTTCACTGCAGATTGGGGGGGGGGGGGGGGGGGGTGTTGCAAGCCAACTGAATGTGATTTTGCAAGTTGTATTTCGTTGTACAGAGTAGTGGTGGAAAAAATTTAAGCTCTCGCTTCCCTCTGTAGTGTGCGCATTCGTCTTTTTTGTGTATGACAGTTCAACGTGAGAGGTAACGGCTGGATGTTTTAGTTACACAGTGTATATTTATTCAGAAGAATAAAGGACAGTTCAGATTAGGTTTCTTTATAATGCTACAAGTTTAAACATATAACATGGTTTTAATTTGTCGTTTTCCCAGGGAGTGCTAGTGGGCTGCACTGCCTAATGCAGCTGAACAGATGGGCCTCATTTAAAAAAGTTTGGGAACCCCTATAATAAGCTACTGCACTTTTTACAGATTTTAATATTTGTAGTTCATTGAACTTATTTTTTAAAATGAATAATATAAATATTGCCTAACATTTTCACTCATCCTTAGCTGTCATAAAAATACTGACGGCACAAAAGCTGTTTCCCATGCCCAGATACATGAAGAAATATAGTCCTAGTATTTTTCTTTATATTAAACTGCAATTCACATATTACATTAGATTTATGTAAAGCCAAGCTTCAATTTCACTTATTTCTTCTTAGAAAAAAAACAAAAAAAACTTTGCCATTGCACTTCTTCAAAGTACAGCAGGTCATCTTTGATAATGTTGTGTTATTGTGATTTATGAACAAATGTTTATTGTACATCACTTGAGTTTTTAAAACCCACCATTTGGTGCCTCTGTTTTAACTTTGTTGTCTGTGATGCCCTCTTCAATAACACAGTTTGGAATCTGTGTCTGGGCCTTGCCTCTGTATTTGTGGCAGTTAGCCTGTCAGATTGTTCAACAGAAAAAAAAAAATCTCAGAAAGAAAGCAATATTATCATCTTTAGTTCCTCTGCAATTGTGTCTGCTTATCAGTTGCACGTTATCAGAGGGAAGGAAACAATATAAGTTTCTAGACGGCTGCCTAAAGATTATCTCATCAGAAAGCCTGGCTGTTGTAAATCAGTGAGATGTCTGTCTGTACCCATTCAGGGCATCTGCATTTGTAAGAGTGTGATAGAGTATATGGCAGTGATTCGTGGTCACTGGATACTGAAAGATATAGGTGTTTTAGGTTCTTTACACACTGCTGACATGATAACCATACCCTGTGAGCGAGAGAGACTATGTCTGAAAGAATCTTGCAATAATGGCTGATGGAAATGAGTAAGTGTTCCTCCCTGGTTATTCTAGCATTCAGCTGCACTGAATGGGTGTTATGGTCTTTCAGCTGCTATATACTGAATTGTGGAACCTCTTATTTCAGACTAACCACTTTTTAAGGGGGGTGGGATAACGTAGACATGACTATATATTACAGGTGGGCGTCATTCTATTTTAATTTATATGCTAATAATTCCAGAGTCACGCACATCTGTTTCAGAGTGCCCAGAATCCTAGCTGTTACAAAGCAGCAGATAGAATGTATCTTTTTGGCTTGCTAAAACTTAAAAGTAAATGTAGCATTTGACTCCCCTAAAAAGTGTACCATGCTAAATTTGCAAGGTAATGCAATTTGTTGTTAACCATTATAATACAGTGCAGTTATTTATTATGGCTCCTGATTATTTTAACATATTTATTAGTGTTTGTTTTATCATGTTTTCACCCTACTTTTATAATGTTGCGGTGATGTTTGTTTGGCCTTTTTAAAGTAGGATGGAATGATTCCCATTGTATTGTGCTGAAGAGCAGACAGACACTAATAGTGGTGTAGTCCCACAGCAACTCAGCATGCATAATTCTTTTTGAGTCTGTACTGCACAAAGTACTGTAATTGACAAGACAAATCTATAATTGCTTCCAAACTATACACAGCAGGTTTAATTTATGTGGCAAACTTAGAAGACATGAATGAGATGAGATTGACAATGCTGGAGGTTGAAAGCAGATTTGAGATTTTCCACCTACACTCTGCCACACACATTTTCCATAGCCCAGCCTTGGAGGGATGGAGAGTAGTTAGCTTTCTATGTTCATCCATATCCTTTCACCCTTCTGTGAGAATGACAAGAGTGGTAAATTGCTTACCAGATATATGTATTAACATAAGTGTGACATATAGACAGACAGGGAGACAGAAAGAGTGGATCCAAATACCCAGATTCTGAAATGCTGCCCCCATACTCCCTCTAATTCTGATGTACTCAAGAACGTTTAAATGTTTGAATTTAGGATGAACATGTTCACCGCAGCCCTTGCTAGAACACTGATGAAGGTTTAAGCTGTATCCACTCGATTTTTCTCACCTTCAGAATGTATGATTTGAACGTTTGAAGTTATAGGCGGAGTCAGAATGAACTTGTATAACTAAGGAGTCATGAGTTCAAATCCCACATTACTTGCTGACATGTATTGTAAGCTGACACGTCACTTGTCCTTCTTGTGCTTCCATTCTTTTATTATTATTATGCAGGATTGGATGAGACTTGAATTGGAGCAACTAATTTCCAGTGGTTTCCCAGAGACATTATAGGGATACGCTTCAAACAAATATCCATTCTATAAATGGGAGCTAGACAGGCGTGTGGATATTTCACATCGAGGAAGGGCATAAGTTAGGAGCATAAGACAACACGATATTATGATCTTAAAAAATATACTGTGGATCTTTCAATCATAAAGGTATCTCTCCAATATGAAGAACTTTGAACAAAGTCATCCAATTTCTTTAAAGAAACCTCATTGAAACATCACACCCAAGTTTGCACACAGGTTCCTAAAGTATTTGGTTAGGTGGTTAAATTTCAAATGTCAAATGACAACACTATGCAAAACAATTTTTGTTCCTGGGTAGTAAGTGTTATTTCCTAATTGCTTATGCCTCAAAAGTATAGTAAATGGCTATTATTCCCCACAAACTTTGCTTTTGTGACCAGTAAATCTCGAAAAACTACTCACTTCTAAATCTTTTGTAGTCATTTTTGTATTACTTTAGTATAAATACATGTTAATTTGGATTCATATGTTGTTTTTTTCTGACTTTATGTGAACGAAAAGACACGCATTTGCCCATTTTCCCATTGGAAATAGTGATATTTTGAAATATCACTGTCCTGGTCACAAAAGCAAAGTTTGTGGGGAATAATAGCCATTTTCTATACTTTGACGCATAAACAATTAGAAAATAACACTTACTACCCAGGAACAATATATATATATATATATATATATATATATATATATATATATATATATATATATATATATATATATATATATATATTTGTTTGTTACATGGTGCAATCATTTCAAACAGTTAAATACAACATGTATTAAAAAGAGAGCCTGTATAATAAACAGGGACAATAGGGGTGCTGAAATAACAGCAACAATGGTTAAGGAAAACACAAACTGCAGAAATGACTTCAATAAATAAAACAGAATTATAAGTAATGATGTACAGCTATTGCCAACAGTCTCGTATAACCTAGAGTAGTACATAATTTAGATTGTTTATTTAACATAATTGAATCAAATAAATTACAAAATGATATTGCAAAAGTCTACTGGAAGACAAAATAGAAGTACAATATTTTATGTTAGATGTCAAAATGCAACATTTTTCAATTTTTGTGAGTTTTTCGTTAAGTATATGGAAAGCCACAAATGGCATGTAATTCAATATGTTAACATAACATTATTCAGCTGGTTTCATTCGAGTTTATGAAGCAAAATGAGTTAATTCTATTGGGTGATGCAAAACGTTTGACCACAGATGTATATAGCCATGCTCAATTGCCAACAGTAACAACTGTTTAGCATTATCTATTTAAACAGGTTTGTTCTCTGTAAACAGCAGCATTTTTTGTTAGTTTTGAAACATTTGTATTTAACATACTCTGGGAATCAAGCCTCAGCCAAGATATAAAGTTAGCACCTTTTAGAGCTACCTTTGCTGTGCAGCTATTCAGAAGTGTTTTGTGTGAGTAACATGGGATTGTTTCTTAACCTTCATTGAAGTCTAAAAAAAACAGAAGCATAACCACTCCACAGCCAGTCTGTGACTGCAAGATTTTAACTGCTGGGGTAGATTAACTCTGTCCAGCTGCCCCAAGACTCAACCCAGACAGCTTCCAATGCTAGACTCTTCTGTAATCTGAATATCAAAAGGTCCCACGCAAGCACACTTTTGCTTTATACCACAGTTTACAAGATGTGGCCAACAACAACACCGTTGTTGAATTACATTTGCAGTAATTATTTCCTGCTTGTACAGTCCACTGCCTACCCTTGTGTGATTTATATCTTCAGGCTGAATGACCTATTGTTAGATGAACATTTTATGTTTATATATATGTCTCAAAGTGGCAGGAGGGTGACAACAGGTTCTCAAGACAAAGTACATCGGGGTCCCCTGACTCTGGCAGGTTCAACCATGCTGTGAAAGCTTGAGTAACATACTCAGCCAAAGTGGAAGGGGCATTCACCAACCTGCCTGACCAGTGAGGTAAGTTATGGCCAACCCCCCCCCCTCTCCCATGATAAAAGCACAGACAAAAACATGGCCCTCATTCCCTGGAGGTAGGACTGCTGGTTAGACATGAAGGCAGAGGGTGCTAAGAATCACCGGGTTACAATTTTAGGATCTCTCTGGACACTGCAGATCTCTTTCAGGTGAAGCAAGACTTCAAGCGTTGGAAGAAGAACTTGAATCAAGTAGGACATCGTAGAACTAAGCAATGTATGACGAAAAGATGAAGGACAACTAGAACTCAAGAGTGGACATCTTCTCTTCTACCAAGGCACTACAGATAGATGAACTGGAGGCAATGGATTAATTGTCCACAAGAGAATCAAGTAGTAGAGATTGACAACGCACCAGAGAGGTACGTAAGACTGATAGTGAAAGATTCAAGGAAGTATGAACTTCAGGTCATCCAAGTATGTGCACCAACAACAAGCTATTTGGATGAATTTCGAAGGTTTTTATGAAGAAGTACAAGAATTACATGAAAATGGGAAGAGTCACTATAAGTTCATCAACGCCAAAACAGGAGCCAAGCAAGAAGACTTGAATTCGACCAGCAAATTTGGATGCAGCAACAAGAATGAGAGGGGCGACAGACTAGTTGAATTTGCAGAGATCCAAAATGTATTTATCATGAAACCCATCAGGAAATGGACATGAAGAAGACCCAACGGAGCGAAGAATGTAATTGACTACAAACTCACCAACAAGAAGCACATCATACAAGATGTCTGAGTACTAAACAATTTTAATTTTAGACTTGTAAGACGCAAAATACACCTAAACACAACACTGGAGAGAGCGAAACTCGTGATGAAGAAATCCAACACAATCAATGCAGAAATGCTCCAGAAGCAAAGCCTGGTGTTTTAACTGGAAATGAAGAATAGATTCAGCACTCTTTAAGTTCTGCAAAAAGATGAAGCAATCGAGGTAAATAATATCTGTGAGGAAGTGATGCAAGTAACTGTGGAAATAGCAAAAAAAACCAAAAAACATTGCTGGAACACAGAGTACAAAATGCAACCAGAAGATCACGCAAAAGACAAAAGACCTCATGAAGAAAAGAAGATTAGGAAGGAGATAAAGAAGACTTCAAGAACTACAGACCTATTAGCTTACTTCCTATAATCTACAACATTTTTACCAAGATACTCACCAACAGACTTCAAGATAAATTTGAGTCGGCACAATCAAATGAGCAGGCAGGATTCAGAAGTGGGTTTAGCACAATGGATCATCTTCAAGTTGTACAGTCAAGTGATTCAAACCAGCAACGAGTATGAACTACCACTTTGCTTGGGATTCATCGACTATGAAAAAGCCTTTGACTCTGTTTACACATGATCTGTATTAAACTCTCTGAGAAAACAAGGAATTGAGAAAACTTACAGAGACTTGATCAGCACCATGTACAAGAATGTAACATCCACAGTAAGACTCCATAAAAACAGAGACAAAATCAAGATTGAAAAAGGAGTTCATAAAGGAGATACAATTTACCCAAAGCTCTTCACGGGTACCCTAGAAGACATTACAACATGCCCAGAAGAATTACAAACAAGAGTACAAGAACTACACAAGGCTAGCATCAAAGCGGGTTTGAAAATGAACCTGAAGAAGACTCAAGTCATAGCTACACCAAAGGAGGAAGGCTAGGAAGACTACCGGGTCATTCTTTGTGATGCTGTTTGCTGTGTCTCCGGGAAATATGACCACTATGTGGTGTACTGCCCCACATGCCATAGGAGCTTCAGCTGAACATCCTCAAGCCATGGTCAGCACTCATTGCAAGATGGGGAGAGCCACTGCCACGCAAAGTGCCAGCTCTTTTCAGGGCAACTGCAAGAGGCACAAGTTGAGAGCGGAGCAAAATCGGAGAGCGGGAGCAGGGACAGATGCCAGTACAACCCCCCAAGAGGGAGGTGCTACCTGTCCAACTGCCATGGAGAAAGGATCCACAGCTGCAGGCACCAGCTCTTTTCACAGCTCCTGCAAGAGGTGCGAGTCAAGAGTGGAGCGACAGTGGAGAGCAGGAGCAGGGACAGCTGCCAGTACAACCCCCGAGAGGGAGGTGCTGCCTGTCCGACTGCTGGAGAGAGACAAACCACCACTGCCAGGCAGAGGCACTGTGGAGGAACCAGCCTTACTGCTGCAGGATTGTCCCGTGCTGCTGCCAAGGATGCCATGGTCAGCATTGCCACCCTCTGTGAGGGAGCCCCAATAGGGCAAGAGTCACTGGTGCAGGAGGTGGATGAAAAAATGCTGTAAAGTAAGAATGCTTTCAAAAATAAACATGTTAACAGATTATATTTATCAATTAAGTAAATGCAAAGTGAGTGAACAGAAGAAAAATCAAATCCATATTTGGTGTGACCACCCTTTGCCTTCAAAACAGCATCAATTCTTCTAGGTACACTTGCACAAAGTCAGGGATTTTGTAGCCATATAGTCAGGTGTATGATTAAACAATTATACCAAACAGGTGCTAATGATCATCAATTCAATATGTAGGTTGAAACACAATCATTAACTGAAACAGAAACAGCTGTGTAGGAGGAATAAAACTGGGTGGGGAACAGCCAAACTCAGCTAACAAGGTGAGGTTTCTGAAGACAGTTTACTGTCAAAAGTCATACACCATGGCAAGACTGAGCACAGCAACAAGACACAAGGTAGTTATACTGCATCAGCAAGGTCTCTCCCAGGCAGAAATTTCAAGGCAGACAGGGGTTTCCAGATGTGCTGTCCCAGCTCTTTTGAAGAAGCACAAAGAAACGTTGAGGACCGTAGATGCAGTGGTCGGCCAAAGAAACTTACTGCAGCAGATGAAAGACACATCATGCTTACTTCCCTTCGCAATTGGAAGATGTCCAGCAGTGCCATAGGCTCAGAATTGGCAGAAAACAGTGGGACTCTGGTACCTTCATGAAAGACTTGCCGCCAAAAAGCCATACCTCCGATGTGGAAACAAGGCCAAGCGACTCAACTATGCATGAAAACACAGGAACTGGGGTGCAGAAAAATGGCAGCAGGTGCTCTGGACTGATGAGTCAAAATTTGAAATATTTGGCTGTAGCAGAAGGCAGTTTGTTCACCGAAGGGCTGGAGAGCAGTACAAGAATGAGTGTCTGCAGGCAACAGTGAGGTGGTGGCGGTTCCTTGCAAGTTTGGGGCTGCATTTCTGCAAATGGAGTTGGGGATTTGGTCAGAATTAATGGTCTCTTCAATGCTGAGAAGTACAGGCAGATACTTATCCATCATGCAATACCATCAGGGAGGCATCTGATTGGCCCCAAATTTATTCTGCATCATGACAACGACTCCAAACATACAGCGAAAGTCATTAAGAACTATCTTCAGCGTAAAGAAGAACAAGGAGTCCTGGAAGTGATGGTATGGCCCCGACAGAGCCCTGATCTCAACATCATCAAGTCTATCTGGGAATCCATGAAGAGAGAGAAGCAAGTGAGGCTGCCTAAATGTACAGAAGAACTGTAGTTAGTTCTCAAGGCCAACCTACCTGCCAAGTTCTTTCAAAAACTGTGTGCAAGTGTACCTAGAAGAATTGATGCTGTTTTGAAGGCAAAGGGTGGTCACACCAAATATTGATTTGATGTAGATTTTTCTTCTGTTCACTCACTTTGCATTTTGCTAATTGATAAATATAATCTATTAACATGTCTATTCTTGAAAGCATTCTTACTTTACAGCATTTGTTACTCCTGCCTAAAACTTTTGCACAGTACTGTATATACTGTATATATAGGCATCAGTTAAGGGTCCTTTAAAGGTGGAGAGGGAAAAGAGAATCAGAGAGAGAGAGAGAGACGGAGACTGAGAGAAAGAGCACTGTGATTTGTGTTTGTGTTGTGTGTACAGGAAGTGTACAAATTTGAAAGCAAAAGTCATTAGACAGCTTAGCTGTCTGACGGATAGATAAGGCTAAACAGGTTTAGCTAGACAGTTCCCTGTGGAACTAGGTTTTGTTTTGTTTTTGTAAAACTTGTATTTGTTTTGTTTGAAAATGTGCTGTGCTTTCTGTGCAAGGACACTGCACCAAGAATGCAAAGGCCTGTTTGAAACAAATTCCCAGTGGTTGATAATTATTGTATATATTATCCGAAATGCAGTGAATTCATTTTATTTCTACTATCAGTACATTCATTTATTTATCTTTTTTTTTTTTTTTTTGTCAGAAATTAAACACACTTTTTTTACACAGTGGGTAGTGGTGGGTCTATGTATAGCAAGGTTGGGCAATCCTGGTCCTGGAGGACTGGTGTCCATCCTGGTTTTTGTTCAATCAGTACCCTAAATTAATTAATTGGACCAATTAAGTTTCTAATAAGCACTTAATTGGTCCATTTAAGTAATTTAGGGTACAGCTGGAACAAAAACCAGGAACGACACCAGACTCCAGGTCCAGGGTTGCCCAGCCCTGATATATAGTATTTTATACCACAGTACATAGATCTGTGGCCTTTAGAAATTCTGCCCCTGGAGCTGCAAATAAGTGTAAGTGCAACTTCTGCATAATTAAATGTCCTTCTTGATTCAGCACTGCCAACAGTGTAGACAGGAGTGGCATTAGCATGACCGCCCAGTTAACACCCAGTGACGAACTGCGTCTACAATGATCATGGCCAAAACAGGTGATAAACCTACACATTTTCTGTGGTTAGCATTTGATTTGTGATTGCAGTTGTGATAATGTCCTTCCCTTGTGTACACACAAGGACTCGTTAACACTAGAAATGGTAGACAACAAGGAAACTAGATTTTTATTGTTCAATGATTTATCATAAAACTAAATCATGTTTTGCTTGTGTTACTTTGAAGCAAGTGCAAAGGTAAAGGGACATTTTCTAAGAACAATAACAAAATGTAACAGTAAGTGAGGCTCGAAGCGGTTTCTTGCTAGTTTGATACCTTGTCTTATCAAGGCAAGGTGAAAATAAGCCTTTGCCTCGAAATTGCTTCAAAATACAGTAGGGAACCTCATACCAGACATATTAGGGGATGTTTTAGACCACATATTTGAAATCACTGTTACAGATGTACAAATTCCAGTACCTCTTATCCAGTGTGCAGATGTCACTTCGGCTCAATTCTAAAATGACATAAAAAATCTAAAAACTCAGTATTTTTATATTTAAAAGCAGTCCTGGCTACAATATCAGTTTTTGTGAATTATGCTAAGTCAATATATACATTTTATACACTTTAAGCAGACAGTCCATTTTATCTTTCTCTGTGTTTTTTTCACTCACTGACCAAAAAATGATGTAGAAAATATTACAGATAATAACAGTTCATTGGAGGAAAAAAAACCCCCTCAGAATAACCCTGACAACAACAACTGTGCTGTAATTTAAACTACTTCTGCAACAAAATGTGCCCCCCCCCCAAAACAAATCTGTCTGCAATTTCCTATCAATCAGGGGCCATTAGAAGCTATGATTGTGAATTAGTTTGAACAGCCATCAGATACTGTAATGGCTCAGGCTGATTCGTTGGTTGTCAACAGTAGTCACCAGGTAGCAGGGGACTGACAAGTAACCCGTGACAAGACCATTTAGTACTCCCTTGCACCTTCAGAAAAAGCCAACACGAAGCATGAAAGATAACAGGGATCCTCAGCAGACAATCTGGGTTCAGATTTGCAGACACTAGGCGTGAGAGAAAAGAGGAGATGAGAACTCTCCATTTAAAAGTTTTGTAGTGAGTCTTTTGAGAGGACAGGGGATGAGGGAGGAGGGAGGAGCCTCACTCTCATTTGAGTAAACTTGCACTTCAGTGACAACAAATAGAGCAGCGGCTGCAGACTTCACGGTACAGCTCAGGGGTACCACAAACAAGTCAGACAAAAATAGCTTGGACCTTTAAAAACTATTCCAATCTTTCCTGGGAGCCAAGGTAATGTTGTCCTGCTAATGCAGTTTAGTTCAAGACAGTGTCCCAGTGACAAATGCTCAATATACTTACCTTTTAGTTTGAATTATGAACTATTTTGCCTGCCAGATTCAATGAAAAGTTACTTCAGCTGAAGACATTGGTGTAAATACATATACAAGTTATCTTGTCTTGTGGTTATCTACTAGTATTGATGGCTGCAATTGAAACTAATCAGTTTTAATTTAATTAAGGCCTGACTCATTAGGCATAGTGGTTACATATGGACCAGTTTGGAAAATAATGATTCCCACAGGGACCCACATTCTTTAAACAAGTCTAAAAGGCTTGACAGCTGTCCAGCTAATATAATTCTCACACATTGTGAAAAATATATTGACACTGAAAATGACAGCATGTAAAGTCATGGCCACTGTTAGATTAAATAGAAGTCATTAATAATCACATATTTTTAAATACTTATTCTAATAAGTTACTTTTTGTTACTTTTAGAAGGAGGTAGCTTTCCCAGCAAAGTCGTAACCACCACATTATGGTATGAAGGTAAAGGGGTGAACCAACTACACAATTCATAGATGATAAGGATACTAGAATATATATTGTAACGATATATATTTAAACATATTTGTAAAATGCAAACCACAGTGTATTGCAAAACCAAAGAGAAGCCAACTTTGGTAAGCATTACCTAATTTTCATCCTAAAGAGCTGTGTCAGTAACTCAGATGTAATTAAGCATAAACCTCCCTTTTCCTCATTATCTGGTATTCTAAATCTTTTCATCTCACAAGTTTCAAGGCTTGTCTGATCTCACAGTTATGGTTAACACCTTGTTCTCGCTTTCATTAATTTGTAATATTCATCTATTGCCATGCACACACACTTCAATAGATTCCACAGGCTAAGCCTCAATAGAATTGATAATAACTTTAAATATATATGGCTATGAAACAGACTTGGTTGCTTGGTTATTGTTTTGCAGCACACTAGGAATCTTGAAAAGGCATGAATTGGCTGGGAAGAGTCTATTTACAGAATATGTCAGTGTATTTCCTTGACAATAGCTATTTTAAAAGACACAATTAAACTAGCAGTTATTATTCAAATTATAGGGAATGGCACACACAGTAGTCCTAACATCCCTTTCACCTCTGAATTCCCAAGCTTTGATTGTCATCTGAGCCCTAAGGTATTATGATCTATGTTACAGTCATTATCATTATAATCATAGTTTATCGGTCTGCTGCTTGACAACAATCCTCTCCGACTTCCACACAAGACTTCGGTCCTCTATATCATAGCAGTTTTCTGCATCTCATGTCTGTGTCACGTTTTCAGTCTTCCTCCATTGATGGATCATCCAGACCATCTCTAGGTTGCCATTCAGGGACCAGCATTATCCCATCTGTTGATTGTTGTACAGCATATTGTCTATTTGTGCTTGTTTGTCTGTTTCCATTGGCGTCACTTAGCCTTTTCATAATTCCATGTTGTTTGGCTTCCTTATTCATCATTACGTATTTCTCCCAGCTCAAATGGTCTTTTAGGAACTGATCACATGGAGCTGAAATTATCCACAACATCAGGGGAGCTTCCTTCAAAAAGGATGGTGTTGTTTTAACCTTAGTGGGTAAAACAACCTCTACATGATCTTTTATTTTTTTTCTTTCTGACAGGCTTTAAACAAACATTGAAAGGAAATGTCTCCTCATCTTATTTCTCTTCTAACAATTCTATAGAGAGGTGGTGGTTAGTTACTGTTTTAAACATACATTATAGGATGTTGTTGTGAGCTAGATAGCCTGAAGTCTCCTTACATATTTATACATTTTTATCTCATAAACTACACCTTACCGGTACTGTTCTTTTTTTTTTTTTTTTTTTCGGGGAGACATCTTTATTAATGTCTTCATAAATCCAGACCTATAATCAAGCTGAAATCCCATCAAGGTCCAAACCAAGCAGACAACAAGTTTGATTGCTCTAATTGCTGCTTTTATATGTCAGTCCTAGTAGGGGGATCAATTTGAAAAAAAAAAATGTTTGAAAGCACACATCAAAATACTGTATCTAAAGGAAACTAAGTGCTACCGAGTTAAGCAGTACACTTTGATGTGGGTAACTTCTGTCATAAATGGGAACCAGGAGCATTACAAATCCGCACAGATGAAAGAAAAGGTGTAAAGTGAGGCTCTTCCCACACCCACACTTATAATATTCTCTACATGAGCTACATGGTGTTTAACACCACAAAACATGACTTAAAAAAGGAAAAAAAAAGTTTCAAAAAAGTTTTATAGTAAAAAGTAGAGTTAAAATGATATGGAAACTTCTGTCCAGTTGGGTCTACTAAAATATAAATGTGGTATTCTCACTTTGAACTTAAAGTGAGAAAACCACAACCTGTCCATTCTTAAATACTTATTTCATTTATAAGTGCCTGAGAACTATAATGCCAGTCAGTGTTGTTCCATCTCCATGCCTTCACTTAAGTCAGGAAACTGCCATAGATTACTTATCTTAAAACATAGAGTATACAACGCCACTACAGTATACATATTTGAAACTACACTTTGGCCTTCTCTTTCGAGGTACCCCTGCCTGTAAATTAGCTTGTAGATAACTGACTGTAGGGAAGCCATGGGTAGGGGAGCAGGATAGCTGCCCTCCCTTGTTAAACAAAGCCAAAAAGCAGGTGGTGGTTGGGGAGGAGGACGCGAACTGGCACAATGGATTCAGGTAAGCTATAAAGCCTTTCCTTGCCTCTCATTGGACGTATTGTTAATCGAAGATGAATTAGATACTAGATATTTGATTGATGATTTGATCTGGTATTGGAAGCGGCTAAAATATGCTTTGCTGTTCATATGATTTGATCTAAGGTTAACGTGAGTTCCCTACCAGAAACACCACTTTGCTTAATTCAATGAGCAAGAAAGACTTGCAATAACTAATACTACATGTCTCAGTACCATAATAATGACCACCCCATGTGTTTCCCAGCTCCAGCCCAGATTGTATATATCAAAAATCATTGAAGGATCTCCCTCTGCACTTGTTCACCTAAGAAGTATCTGTTTTTAACTGGGCATTGTAACTACTGAAACTGAAAATGTCTTAAATGAAGTAATAGTGTTGCTGTTTTACAGAATTGTGTTGCATGTTCTATGCATTGGATGACAACTGTGCACATGATAAGATATACAGTAGTAGAATTTTTTGAAATCCTTAACAGTGATAACAGCGCTAAAATTAAGCAAACTGACTGCAATTTACACTGACTTGTGAATATATTTCAAACTATAAAATGCATGACTTTAAACACCCACTCTGAGAATAAGTGTAAATGAGGACACCATCCCAAACATTATCCTCAATCCAACTTGAATAGTGACCAAGATCAAACAACACAAGTCATCCATTCAGGCTGGCCATGGTTTCAGGATACAATGAGCAGCTCTTGTGATTGCTGTACATGTTCTATTTCAGTGGTTTGAAATTTTAAATTCCTGATTAACACATGGTTCAGGTCAAATGTTAAAGAGAAAATATTTCCTTTTTTTCAGATTGAACAATATTTGATATCAATCAGAATAATACCCTGCAGTTTCCTTTACATCCACATATCTGAAACCCCTGCCTCTTTTATGAGTTTTATTATATGTGTTGTTAACAAGTAGTTCAGTATGATATAATCATTATTCATTTTACAGAAGTTACAGGTTCCCTAGCTTTAGTAGCGATAACAAATTAAAAAAAAAAAAAAAAAGACTATTCATTTTTATTATTATTATTATTATTATTATTATTATTATTATTATTATTATTATTATTATTATTATTATTATAATACTTCATAGTGAACTTTAATCTTCTGTTAAATTACAGAATTTCAGGAAGGAGTAAAATGATAATAAGCGACCAGAACTCTTTCTGTTATAAGGTTACCATGCATTATTACTAATACAATTCTCCTAAACTGTAAAAAATAACCCTGGAATTCCAAAGCATGTGCTTTGTAAAACACATCCACAATGGAGCATACAAAAATTTACTAACGAGAGGCATTTCGGCCTTATCAGTGCTCATCCGGTTCCTAGTTGCTGGTTAATTTCAAAATGTTCTAAAGTCAGATATATCTCTTTACAGAAACCACCTTTTTGAAAACTTGCCATCACACCCTCAGATAAGGAGGGAACGTTTTCAGCAAAACCATGTCTCTCCTTACACTTTTAGCTTACCAGCAATCTTCCTAAAAAGGCAAATGCATAATCTTGTGATACTCTTAATCACATGACATTTTGAGTCCATGTAGTGAATTTTTAGTACCTGGTGCTTATAATGTAATCCATGAGTTGAACTTGCCCAAATTTTATAAATGTCATGATTATGGGTGGAAGTGGTTGTAACAGTATTTTTGTTTCACATACCTTTTAGTTTTCAGATTTTTTTTTTTTTTTTTTTTTTTTTTTTTAATAGCAAGCAAAAATAACATTTTCTAATCAGGGAAGTTGCATATATAAAAAATATATATATATTTAAAAAATAAAACAATTCTGGCTTTTAAAAGCATAGCCAGACTTACCCATGCTTATTTCTCAAAAAATATTAAATATTATATTCCAACAGTTTTTCACTATTATTTACTGTTAAGTGTAATCCTGGGTTCTCATTGTTTCTAGAAAACAAATGTACTCCCTGTCTCTTTCTGAACTTTACTCAAAATAGATACAGACTGAGCTTCAGAATGACTCAGATTCAGAAAGTGAAATGTACAGATACGTGCAAGAATAGCTGCTGGTAAATCTTGGCTATCAAGAAACCTGAGTGCTTAATGCCAAAGTCTAGCAGATTTCCAGAATCACTGGAACCAATTATTCCTACATTTAATTGATCGCCGAGAAATATCAGAGCTTACACAATCAGGGCTTTTCAATCGTCTAATACAGGCTGTCTTTTTGGCCACCACAATGAGAAATCTGCCACTAATGTTTAGTCATGGGAGGATATACTATTAACAGCAAAAAGGAGAAAAAAAAGAATACAAATTTAATGTAATGCCCTGAAAGCATAAATATGCAATATACATTTTTTTGAGCTTGAATATTAATTGGCTTCTGTCTTAATCTTGTGTTTCATTAAGCAATGGTTGTATCTAAATTTAATGAGAGCATAAGAAATTAATTTCCTCTAACAGTTCTCATCCTGTTTCCGGAAACAGGGATATGCTCAGTGCACATTTGCCTCTTGAATTCAGTGAGTGGTACACTTGACAGTCTTTTGGAGTTGACCTCTTTTGAAAAAACAAACCGCCCTCTGATATTCAATCCACTTGATATTCCCCCATGAGTAATTTATTGACCACCTTACTAACAATAAAAATGGAAAAGTGGTTGACAAAATTGCCAGTTTTATTATTTTTAGTTCTGTGTTAAGACCTGGCCCTGTCAAGGTCAGTGATATAGACCCCATTAAAGATTCTGTATTACTTGATAAAGATTAAGGCTATTAACCCATGTGTGCTGGTCAAACAGTCAAAACAATTCCCTCCCATTGCTATGACAACAGGAATACATGCCTAAATGTAAACAAACATCTATACAAAGAGAACTGTGTTTATGAATCCTCAATAAGATATCTAACTTTTTTATGAGCAAATGCCTAAAGCTAACAATTACTTTGTTAAGCTTCCTCTTTCACAATTTTATATTTGGGGCTTTTTAATACAGTGGCTCTCAAGTCAAAACCTGTGGCCACCAACACTAAGAGGTTAGCTGTCGAATAGAGAGTAACATAAATGAAAGTATTATATGAAATTAGCATGAAAGCCTATGAGAACAGCACAATTTGTAATGCACTGTTGTTATCTTTATATACATGACTGAAAGGTTGGCTGAAAAGGGTTGCAAGTGGTCTGCTGGGGGTCAGCTGTGTGACTGCAAAAAAACTGCAGTGGCTGCATTTGAGAAACAACATTTAAATATTTCAGACCTTGGGCCCTGTTCACAAAGCTTTAACTTGTGAGATGTTTAATGACTGCCATTCATGAAACTATTTAAGAATGTTTTGTGTTTTCAACAACAAACTCTATTTAAATAACTTGTGAGTTTAAGCTTTGTGAACAGGATCTGTATTAACAAAATCAGCCACTAATTTACCAAATGGCATTGTACTTGTTTTTAACAATGCCATTTACAAAAACATCTATTAGGTCAGCCCTTGTTTGCTATATTCTCTTTGAATACAACATGTTTTCAATCAGGTACACATGAAGTAGATTTCACAGCAACACTTGAAATAGCTTTAAAGCATTCTTATTCTAATCATTAAAACACAAGCACCTTGTTTGCACTGAAATAAATATATGCCAGCATGAAGATGGAACCCTTTACAAATAGTTGTATATACTTTAATGCAGACATGAGGGCTTTATTATGATTCACATGGCAAACAAGGGCCTGCTTCCTTTTTACCAAGCTTCTAAAAAGTACCTCCTTTACAATTATTAGATAAAAGACCCTACTTGTTCTGCACTCAGCCTTTAAACTCTGCAAGACAAAAGCTCTGGGAACGGCAAGTCTGTTGCCATGGAGACCTAATGATACCTACTTGCTCAATGTTTTTTACTAAATGTGGTACTTCTACTGAGGCAAGCAGCTCCGTGATTTTTCTGAGCATTTTATTCCTCAAAGTGAGTGGATTTTTAGCCCACATTCAGACTTCCACTATCGGGCGTTTATGCACTGTTCATAAAGCAGATGAGATTGTCTTTTAATCTTTAGCTTTATTTAACTATCAAGTACAAACATTTTCAGTCTGCTTATCTGCCTTATATTAAGGCACTGAAGAACAAGGTTGCTTTTTTTGGCTTATTTAACAGCATTGCTCAATCTGTGCAAAACAGCTTTCTCACTCCCTGCCTTCATTTACTATTTAATTTATTGTGAATATTGATTGATGCAATCACTAACCTGCAACAGCCAATGTTGTCTTCGTGGATGTTTGCCGTTACACCAGCGGAAGAGGAATGGTTGGTGTAGCCGAGGCAACTGCATAGGGGCCCACGCACTCAGAGGGACCTACAGGGGTCCGAAAGATAGGAGAAAACAAATCTAGCAGTGATAATATCCTTCACATTTATATTTGCAGATGTTACCTTTATATTTATATCACTATATATACCAGTGACAGTACTGCTATTCGCTTAGTTATGTTTTAAAAAACTGGTTGAATTAAAATTAGCTTCCTAATATTTTTTTCTTCCCTCATTGGAGGGACTGTTTTATGTTTCATTGGCATCTCTTTTTGTCAAACTCCACGACCACTTGTACTTTAGCCTAGTGGTCTCTCAATATTATAAAACAGTTTCCTACTGCCTTCATGGGAGGTTTTGGGGTGCTGTTCAGCAGTCTTCTATAGGTAAATTCTGTGTGCAGGATTCATCCTGTAGTTTAGACGAAAGCTGTTAATGTGTGCTGCTGATTACAAAATAAATGAAAGCCAATTAATGCCTGTATGTCTGATTGAAAAAAAAAGACATTCTGTGAGAAAATTTCTGTGAATTTGTGAAAAAAAAGACTGTAGTATTGGAAGTAAAGATGCAGCAAAATACAATTCAAGTAGTTGAGTAGAAAAGCTTCTTATTATATGTAAAAAAAGCTTCTTATTATTCTTATAAAAAATAACCCTGGGCTGTGTTCCAAAACCTGGTTCCAATGTGTACCACGTGATTTGATCAACCTATATACCCCACCGACTAAGCCCACAGATGATTTGGATGGTCATAGCCTCGGATGAGCCATTAATAACCCAACAGTGGTAACGAAAGGATTACCCTAAAACATATTTGTCACTGTAAAATGTTCTATTGTTATTGATTTTTTTTTTTTTTTTTTGGGGGGGGGGGGGGGGGGGGGGGGGTCTCAGTTTGTGTTTGACCTCTTTTTATCTGTATGATCAACTCCATTATGATCTTTAATTTGGGATGAGGGTGGTTGATCAATGAAAAACCAAACAAAAAATGTATTTAGATACTCATCCATAACTATTATGCACTCAATACTGCTAAACTAAGAAACACTCAATATTAATGTTCAAAGAAAAATGTTTCTGCTACTCCTTTTCAATACCTTTAAAATACTAAGTTACTGCATTTAGTAAGCAAGGGATAAAAATGGTAAAATGGCCTATAAATGCAATCCTAAAAAAAGGAAAACAGTTCAGGTTAACACTTCTCTCCCACAATTCAATGCCACCATCACAGCTTCCAGGAGTAGCTAGTATTGTTTACAAGACTCCGTTCTAATACTTACCAGACCAATCCTGCTCAGCTGGTCTTTATACATTAGGGACTTGTTTGGGTCTTGTCTCACTCAACAGTACATAATTTAATTTGCTAGTATTTAAGCTGAACGTTTCTGAAAGTGATTCCAGTGCCACAATGCCTAACTGCTGTACCATTCTCTTCTCGCACTACTCTATGGTAGAGGTAAGTTTACAACTAGGCTTTAATATAATATAGACATATAACCTGTCAGTTTTTTTTTTTTTAAAGAGATGATTATGTTGTTTCATAGAAGCACAAAAATGTATTTCCTAAATGAAAAAAAAAGGAAATTGACTGGTATGTTTTCAATAGATCCACCTGGGAACGTAAACCCGAAAACAACGATCTGCAGGTAATAAATCAGAAATAAAAGCTCTAAAAAACACACTCCTCTTCTTTAGATTAAAACCTGATGCCTGCGGCTGCCAGATCCCACACTCGCACTCTTCCCATCATTCTGTTTTGGAGGGCCTTCCACCATCAAATTCCCTGGCACCTCTGCAATTAGTTGTACAGCAACTTCAGCACCACTTTTTTTTTTCTGATTCTGAGGAATCGGCTCCTGTCAAAAAGCATGAAATGCTGCTGTGCAATTTAAGAACACAATTAAAATTGCTTGCTCGTGCTCACGGAGCTTTGAAATCCTGGGTACATCAGCTCTTCATTTCTTGATGGCTTCATTGAACTTTATAAGAGACCTAGTGGTTTGAGACACTTCAGAGACTCAATTAATAAATCAGAAAGGTGAATATGGTACAGGGACAATCAAGACATTCCATGCATTGAGAAAATCTTTTGTGCACTTTATACTTCTGTTATTTGACAAACGAATGCTAACTTACGTTAACTAAAGTAATTGTAGCAAACAAAAGAGCTCCACAACATGTCTCTGCCATGCACATCTATCCATTGCATAGGTCTAAAATGTGCAGTTTTGAAAGAAAACCCTATTCTAGCAAACTTGTTTTTTTGTTTTGTTTCATGATATCTGGACTACATTAGGTTCAGCAAATCTCTTCTTGGAAGACATGCTTTTTGATTGTCTTGTACTTCCTGCCTCATTTCACCTAGAGAGGGACATTGTCTCCAACCCTTCACTTGCTTCTGTCCAGTCAATAACCAATCAGCTGCTTCCCCTTTCAGCCAGTAACATGCTTTGACCCAGAGGACCCTGCTGAGGTGAGACCCCGAGAGTACACATGCAAATAGATAACCCAAGAATAATTCATAGAAACAGTTTCGTTTAACCTAAATAATACCAGGTATCATGTTTTAAAAAGAAAATAAACATGAGCTATAACTCGTGTTTCTTTTAAAACTACACATACACTACACAGATGTATGTAGCTAGTAGAAGTACAAAATGGCTAACATTTTTTAAATATTGTTGTTAGCAGCAATTAAGTTAAAGGAGTGGAAAAAACAAGGGAAGAACAAGATCTTCAAGATCTTCAACACAAAGACACAGATGACTGTTAATATTGTTCCTAACCCTAATAAAGCCTTGGTTATCTCTCCTTTAAGCAAGCAGCCTGTTTCCACCATCCAGGCACATTTTATTAAATATGATGTTTGGCTGGATCATAAATGCTCTCATTGATTAATGTCAATATTTCTGTGGAATCTGCTACAGATTGCTCCATATATGAGCTTCTGAATAGTGGATGTCCCTGTCTAAATTGGTTCATACAGGTTTGTAAACAATTTTTTTTTTTTTTTTGGTTCCTGGGTAGTAAGTGTTATTTCCTAATTGCTTATGCCTCAAAAGTATAGAAAATGGCTATTATTCCCCACAAACTTTGCTTTTGTGACCAGGACAGTGATATTTTGAAATGTACCTATTTTCCAGAACATTCCAGATTCAGTGCTGAGTAAACTTGGAGTAACTTCTAGAACTTTCTAGAACTTTCCAGTAATATAAATAGTAGTATAAATACAGGGGCCTTAAGCCCACCAGTTCAGTTTAGTTCCAGCTGCCTAAGTGGATGCATATCTGCATTTTTCTGAGATGGCATCAAGAGGCTGCAATGGTGGCATTCCTGATGGGTCTCCAAGGTGGTTTTACCAAGTTTCCCTGCTATCTTTGCCTTTGGGACAGCAGGGACACCAAGGCGCACTACCACAGGCGGGAACGGCTACAGTGGACCGAGTTCTCTGTGGGGAGGAACAATGTCAAGTGGGAGCCACTGGTGGACCCCCGGAAGGTGCTGATGCCACCACTGCACGTCAAATTGGGCCTTATGAAACAATTTGTCAGAGCTCTAGATAAGGAGTCGGCAGCCTTCAAGTACCTTCAAGACTTCTTCCCTAAGCTGTCTGAGGCAAAGGTCAAAGCCGGTGTCTTCGTCAGACCACAGATAAAGAAGATCCTGGAGTGCAATAAATTCCCCAAGAAGCTCACTAGTAAGGTGAAAATGGCTTGGAACAGCTTTGTCGCAGTGGTTCGGGGCTTCCTGGGCAGTCACAAGGCCAAAAACTGTGTGGAGCTGGATGAGACTCTGGTGAAGAACTACGGCACAATGGGCTGTAGGATGTCCCTCAAAGTCCATTTTCTTGATGCTCATCTTGATAAATTCAAAGAGAACATGGGAGCAACTCGGATGAGCAAGGTGAGCACTTCCACCAGGATATACTGGACTTTGAATGCTGCTACCAAGGACAGTATAACGAGAACATGATGGGAGACTACATTCGGGGGCTGATTCGTGAAAGTGATTTACAGTATAATCGTAAATCCCGAAAAACTACTCACTTCTAAATCTTTCCTTTACTATAAATACATGTTAATTTGGATTCATATGTTGTTTTTTTTCTGACTTTATGTGAACGAAAAGACCGTTTTCTCATTGGAAATAGGTACATTTAAAAATATCACTGTCCTGATCACAAAAGCAAAGTTTGTGGGGAATAATAGCCATTTTCCATACTTTTGAGGCATAAGCAATTAGGAAATAACACTTACTACCCAGGAACAAAAATTGTGTTACATAGTGTAATTAAACACGTTATCGTTGTGGTAAATCATAATAAACGTTTCATCAAATGATGTCAAGGCAAATATATGAGTCCAGAATGGGTGTCTATTTTGCCATAAATCAATTGGTAAACTCCTACTTGCTAGGTTTGTATCCTGTGTGTTTGAAATGGGAAGGCTTCTACATGCAGTTGTTGCTTCCTCTAGTTTTGACGGGGCAGATGAATATGCCAGCCACCAGCGCTGTGTGCGGGAGGAGTGTTGGCTCAGAAATAATCCATGGCAGCAGTACCGATCCATCCTTCAAAGAACCAGATGTATGGTCTAAAGTTTCACTAAAATATTATCTTTGGAGTGAAGTCCCCAATTAAAAAATGTTATCAGATCTTTGGACCCGCCTTAAAAACAAACACAACTCACTGGAATGTAATTTTAGAACTGCTAATGAAGCATATTGCATTCGTAGCGGTTATTGTGCAGATAATTCCTCTTTGACTTGGTCTGAACACGCACAGACAAAGCAACCTTGTCCAAAGGAAACGACCAGCGGAGGAGCTGAACTCACGCCATGAAGTGTCAGGAAACTGAAAGCCTGTTCTAGTTGCCAAGATACTCCTCTGAAAGGTGAATACAAAGAAAAACTCGAGCCTTTGCTCATGGAAGGTGGTTTCCCCAACCACTGTTTTAGAAACATGGTGGCAGTGATACTGTCTGGCTGATTAAACAATGCAGACACTAAACACACTTTGTCGATATACACACATCTAATTCTAACCTTAAATCACAATACTTGCTCTTCAAAGTGTGGTTGTTACTGTCGCATTTTGCACTGGACAAATCAACAAAGCTACTATGATTTAAGAAATGGCTGGGAAATGGTTTCTATTTGTATAATGGTAACTGGTTCTTGATATACACATTTCTCAAGTTCAACACTATATTCAACTGGTACTTCATCCCTTATTGGGCAGTAATAACCTAGTATAATTGTATTTAGACCATTGCAGTGGAACTGACCTGCAGTGTGGGAATGGATTAGCATTAGGAAGAAACAGCAGCAGTTAATTCAATAGGGTTTAAAATAGTTACAAATCTCAAATGTAAATACGAAAACAACAGAGCCCAAAGGGGAACCAGTGATAATGTTTCTTGTACAATTAGGAGACAATACCATGGACTGTAAACCTTTGTTATAACTCATTTATTGGGTTGCAATTTGAACCACTGCAATCTTTATGGTGAACACAATAAGACATACCTGACTGAATCACCTAGAAAGCTTATTGTAAAACCTGGAATGGGTCCAACTGCAGATAATATCATTTTTTTCTCTGTAATGCTTCAAGATTCCTTCATATTGTTTGGTGACAGTAAATAGTATGGTGTAGAAGTAATTTACTAACTCCCATATGCTTTAGAAATGGTGAAAACGTGTAAAGAATTGCATCTGTGTGTATAATGAGCACATTGAACTTAATGGACTAATGATCTAGGGTGACCTGCCCAGCTTTAAGTGTCATTTTACCAATGGAATCCTAGGGCAGTTTTAAATTACTAGCAGGTCAAATAACATTGACTTCCTCAGAAGGCTTCTTTCATGGTTACAACCACTTGCTGTATTACACCTCTGTATTCTGTTTGTTTATTAGATTACTTCCACTTAGTATGGCAACGTCCTTTAAGACTAAATAATCTTTGTCTTATGATTTTAACATTTGCTAGTAAACCTAATCTTTTATCCTGTTTTGACAACTCAAGTGCAAGAATTTCATTACTAATTAAATATGGACCGCACACATGAAAATAACAACAGAGTATATATATATATAGATATAATTTTAATCAAACATTAGAAAACATGTTTTAATCATCAGTAGAAACAACAGTTGCTAAATGTAATTTTTATTAAAGTAAATCTAAAAAACAACTTGCAATCCTTAGCTTCACATACATTTTCCCAGAATGCATTGCACCGGTAGTAACTATTTCTCTTTTTGTACAGGCTGATGAACAATTATCTAGTAAGCTGTGTTTTTCAGAACTCTTTTGAATTCTAGAGCCAGCATTTTTCATTGCAACACAAAAATCTGATTTTTTGGTAATTTTGCAAAACGTATTTGTATATATATATATATATAGATATGATATAATATAATATATATATATATATATATATATATATATATATATATATATATATATATCATATGGTCACCAGTTTATCAAAAAATATACCAGTTTATACCAGGTGGTTTTACATGTGACACTTTATCTGACACCACATTTGAATAAGGTTTTGATTAACTAAATACATTGCGGTTCAGATTTTTTTAATCATTTTTTAACAGTAAGGGCTGGAGTTTTTCTCCTGTTTCTCTTTAATTTTGGAGTTAGTTTTTTGTGTGTAACAGGGGTATTGCATACTGTACCTGTAGCTGTAGCTGTGATTCCCTCACAAAAAAATGACTTCCTACTAAAACTTACTCACCTGTTTTCCAATTCATTAAATGAACAAAAACTAATTTTGCTTTTGGGAACATTTTTCTTGGATAGAGACATTTGGAAAGGAACTTTTTTTTAAATTTTTCAAGCTTATGAAAGAAATGTATTTTCAAATGAAGTGAATTTTTTTGATGGGAGTTGGATATATATATAAAAAAAAAATGAATTTGGAATGCTGCATGCTTTTGGGGGCAATAATCCTATGTTCTTGTGCCAGTGCTGTCAAAGATCTGACTGTTAGTGATACCTTTCAGAGCTAAATATACCCCAGAGTGACAGCAGCAGGTGGATCAGGACCTGCCAGACACTTGTGTTTGGGAATCACGCTTCCTATAGGCCAACAACTAAGTGGGGGAGAAAAACACTCTGTCTTCATTGCAGAGAGAGATCTGGTCAAACCAACACCCAAATTGGGTTTTTTCTCCACAAAGCCAGCTGGTCTGGCTTTATTTCTGCCGGAATTTCTTTACCTGTCAATGTTTGAACAAGCTGGCCCTCAGCAGGTGCTGCAGGGTGTAACTTCCTGGAGAAGCAAGTAACGGCGCTGGTAAGTTTTTGAATACAAGTCTCAAAAGTGTAAGAAGGGGTTTTCAATTTCTAAACTTGCTGTCAAGGAAGGGGTGAGTGAATGCAAGAGGTTGATGCTGTATGTGCTATTATATATATATATATATATATATATATATATATATATATATATATATATATATATATGTGTGTGTGTGTGTTTTAGAAATTAGGGTTAAAATATTTAGCGTTTTTTTTTCCATATCGATTTTTTTCTCTACGTTTTACATATGCACATATTATTATTATTAATATTCTTTTCCTTGTCTTTTTCTACAGTCGCTTTCATTTTATTTATTTATTTTGCTCTGTTGAGGCAAATGATTAAGAACACCTGCCTTTATAATGTGCACTGAGCTGTTAGTAAAAACTGTATTACTTCAAAACATTGTTTACTTTAAAAACAGTATGCCCATGAGGTATCTACCTAAGTGGCCACAATAGACTTCTACTTTCATTTATATCTCACAACTTGCAGCTCAAGTATGACATTTCTGGCTGAACAGTCAATCAGAAGAAATGTGCCATATTAAAAAAGGAAACAGAAGGAAATGGGTATTAAAACAACAGCCCTAATATATCAAAAAAGAAAACAAAAAAATCAGTTTTTGGATAGCTAGCTGACATCCACCTAGCAGTATTCCTCACAATAAAGCTGAACTTGCTGTGCAGTTATTATTGTTATTAGTATTTATATGAATTAAAGAGATTTATTACAGTCAGAAGCGACATTCCATACTGCAGTGCATAGTTGTATTGGAGACACCTGGCTAAGTAAGGCTTGTAAGGCAGTGTACGTGTTTTACCTGGAGAAAAGGTTCAATCAGAGATCATGCTGACAGCTCACATGATTACCCCTCGTGAGGAACATTCTTTAGATCTGTGAAAGATTTTAAATATAGACCACCAGAAGACCTTTTTTAATCTCCATAAATGTTCTTTGATGAGTTCTATTATGTTCTAAAAATAGCTTGTTGGAATTTGAAATCACTAAAACAAATGTCAAACATAGATAAATCCCACTTTACTAAGTTTGGTTTAGGCTGTATAATAAATAATAATAATAATAATAAATAATAATAATAATAATAATAATAATAATAATAATAATAATAATAATAATAATAATAATAAAATAATTTACAAACAGTAATCAATCTGTATTTTTTTTTTTGTAAATTTGTGGCATAGATTAAGCAGGCAAATCCTGGCATTGCTAATCCCTGAAACAAAGAAAACCATATAGAGTACCCTAAACATTATGGCATGCTATATAATAAAACACAACATTCCAAAAGGATTACACTCTGTTCATTGCAATGTCAAGCAGCTGCAATATAATTAGATTACAAAAATAAAAAATGCATATCAGCAAATTCTGCCTAACAAAATTCACACTTTAGCAGGGAATTGATATTCTTGTATATTCGGCAGCTCTATGAAGATCAAAAGGCAAAAAGCCCTAGAAGTGGACAGCAATGAAAGAAAAAGACATTCTACCATTTAATTCTTTATTTATGGAACGAATGACCTGTGTACAGTACAGTGAAGCTCTGCTTCTGTTGTCTTTACACGACTGGCAATGCAAGTGAAAGACAGTATAAATCAAAATAGAATTGAAGTAGTGCTGTGTGTGTAAGGTACATTCTAATAAACCATGGAAAAAAAAATGGAAAAACAAATGTGTGTTTGTAAGAAGAAATATGAAGAAACTGTATTATGCTTTTATAGGTTCTAATGTATCTATGTAATCGCCCTGCCTATGAAGACCAATACAGATTCAAATGTAGTATTTCAGATCTTAAAGCTGTCTATGTTTCATTAACATGAGTTTCAGTAATGTAGGGTATATAAAACATATGGAAGCAGTTACAATACATATTTTTTAAGAAAAGCAAAATGAGCTTTCATTTTATAATTACTAACAGCAACAATGTCATTTTCACAGCACAGTCCAGGTTTTCAAGTAAACTGCAGTAGGACTGCACCTTTCTCCAGATCCTTTCAACATAATGTTGTGGTAATTTGAGAACTAAAATAGTTCTTTAGCATATGTTTAAATTGGCCCAACAAAATTGAACTTGTTGACCTACAAAAAACTGCTTATGCCTTACTTACTTTACAACATTAGATTTGGTGCTGCAGGGTACTGTAGTTTGCCCATTTGTTACACACATTTATGGTATCTGGTATATCCAGGTGCCAGGCAAGATATACATGTTCTTACTGTAACTTTCAGGAATCATTGGTTGGCATCTGAAATAACAGAGACGAAATCTATAACGCTGGCAGCTCAACATAACTAGCCCCATAAAACATTGTTAAAACAATGAGTGTATTTACTTAGCAAATCCTTACTCTAAAACCCTACCACTGATTATATATGGGTTATCTTGTTTTAAAATGGTCACACTTTTACAATATTGCTGGCAAATCAATCAATCAATCAATCAATCTTTATTTTATATAACACCCTTCATAGTGGACCACAATCACAAAGCACTTTACAAACAAACATTAAACACAAGGCTAGAATGTGAAAATTCTAAAACATTGTGGATGCACATGTCATATAGATACAAAAGATACAGTGAAAGATCAGAAGTAGCAAAGACACATTAGCTAATAACATATTAGGCTTAAAGAGCATGGAAAGCAAGAGAACAAGTGGGTCTTGAGAGCTGATTTAAAGCGAGGGACAGTGAGAGTATCACGCACCAGAGCTAGGAAAGAGTTCCAGAGAGTCAGAGCCATGAAGCTAAACCAGCTTGAGGAGAACTGGTGCTCTTTCGCTTGAGGATAACAAGCAGGCCAGAGTGGGAGGAAATCAAAATAATGATACAAGGCTTGAACTCAGTTATTTAAGAATGTGCTTTCAAACTGTAGTAATCATGAGGTCAACAAAGGTCTAGAACAGGCTCAGAAACATTAAACTGTGTATTGTATTAATAACCCATGTGTTACAGCTTTGTGATTAGGACCCATGATAAGCAAAAAGTGTAGTGTGTCTAATTAATAAGAAACTGTGATATTATAAATTATAACTTTCAGGGTAATGTATTTGATAATGTCACAGGGGGTGAGACCGGAGTTGGTTTTGAGCTGGACGTAGTTTTCGAGAGGATAGACTGATAAAGATGAGACAGTATATGGTCTGGATTATGGGGGGACTACATATTATATATTCTATACATAATATATTTGGAAAATAACAATTATAAAAGGCAGTTAACATGGGAAACTAGATGCCATAATATATTATGATTTATAATGCTTGTCTTTAAAGACCATGCCATGGTTTTATCTTATATTGTTTACATACAAATACATTTTTTTAATTTACAATTATTTAATTAACTAGCACAAGATTAAAGAAAGAATATCTTTTTGAGTTTTGTGGGGGGGGGGGACGACGACAAAAAAAAAAACATTTACTACAGAGCAAATATAGACATACCACCATATTTTATTTCCATATCTCTGAGCAATTTTGAGCAAATTGGAATTTCTGTAATGAGGTCAGTACAAAATGACCACTAGAGGTGTGCACCATTCATTTCTTCCCTACTGAAACTGTGAATTTGTTAAAGTGTTTTACAGGGAGGCAGAAATAAATGGTGCACAGCCTCAATGCAGCCCAGTGGTCATTTTTATGTGGCCTCATTAACAAGGAACTAACTGATGAGTGAAAAGACTGAAATATCATTTGCTAATTAACAGACACAAAATCACATATTAATATTCAGATGCAGAAGGTGTAAAGCATTCCTTTTAAATAAACATTATTTGTTTTGAGGAAAAAGTCCATCCCTGAGATATTCCAGGTCATCACAAGCGCTCTTAAAGTGGAAGTCAAACTGAGATTGTACTTATCTGAATTCTGCTCTCCTGGTTATAGCTGCACTGTTTTCTACCATGGTAAAATCCTCGTGTTTCCAGTTTGTGTGAAGATATCAGTCATGGTTCGCTGGCATGAATAATGATAGAAAAATTTTGGCACTGGTTTTCCTGTGCAGTCTTTCTTGTTTCTATACATTGCAACTTGAGAGCGCAAAGACACACCATGTCGGGTACCTGCAGTATAACACTCAAAACACACAAATAGCAATAATGAGGGAAGACAAGCATGGGTTTTACGTATTTTATTTGCGATTACACCCAAGTAGTATACATTAATTGTAAAAATACCAAACAAATGGATCCTTTAAAATGTTTGGAACATTTTTCCACTACAGTGTTGCAAAGTGGACAGCTGGTTTTATAATCATTGCGTACAATGGTAGCTATTTCTGTTCCAGCTGCTTGCTAAAATGTTCCTACAGTATAAGCCTGTATGACGACAATAAAAATCTGCAGTCATCTAAGCAATCAAGGGCACCTAGTCATTAACACCTGTGACTGCACATCCCGTCCCCTGCTGCAAAAAAAAGGTGCAAAAGGGAACACGTAACACCAAATGAACCCTTTCAAACTAGCGTATGCTAAAAACGAATTACTTATTATTATACAGCAATGACTTCAGAACTGGTAACAAGATTTCAGCAATCCAAGTGCACTGCACAAATACTCTGGCTGTTGATAACCATACTGGAAATGTTTCAGAGGTGCAAAGACAGGTGAAATATTATTATTATTATTATTATTATTATTATTATTATTATTATTAATAATTCATTATGTCCCAACACACCAGCTCAAAGAACAGGCTTGTCCGAACAATCCCCCTTCCCAATCCCAAATTCCAGCTCACTTACTGATTCATTGTGTGACCCTGAGCAAGTCACTTAACCACCTTGTGTTCTGTCTTTTGGGTGAGACATTGTTGTAAGTGACTGCAGCTGATGCATAGTTCACACACGCTGGTTTCTGTAAGTTGCCTTGGATAAACAAATAATAATAATCACAGAACAAAATATCACATTATATATTATCACAATACAGATAACAGCAATTATAAAGTACAGTAAAATCAGTAGAAAATAAGATCAGTTTCAAATAATTACATTAAAGAGCTAATAATGTTAGAGCAGACTAAGGCAACAATTTATTTTCTATGAATTTACTTTAACATCCAGTGAAGTTCATTAATAGCTCATTAAAGCTTTCTCTTCTGCTCAGTCCTAAGGCAGTTCCTGTGTTTCAGGTACACAGCTTATATGGGAAGTGACAAGTGGAATCAGAGCGCTGCAACTCTGCTATGCTCCTTAATGCCAACCGACAGTGACTGCCACAGTGTAAGCGTGTGAGCATTGGTTTGCTAAAGGGAGTGACATCAGTCTACATTAGTGTGTGCTATCTGTAGGGTTTAATTGTAATATGCACTGTTATTTAACCTGTGCTGAGTTTTTTTTCCTGCTTGTACAATCATAATTTCATCATTAGAACCATTCATAACATTCTACTATTCTTTCAAAATCCAGTCAGGCCATGCAAAAGCTTCATAGTCAAATATAAAAAAAAACTACAGAATTTGATTTTTTTTTTCAGAAAGATGTAGCATTCTGTTATCTGTTTAACAAGATAGATATAGTATTTATTTTGCAGACAGTAGTGAACATGACAGAGTCATGTTGGGTAAGGCAGAAAACACAATACAAACCCTGGCAAGTTTTCAATTGCTTTTAGACAATGCAACTGTGGAAACTGTAGATGTATGGTAAACAAAGGAGAGAACACTATGGTCCTTGGGCTTCATCTATAATGCGCAGTACTGCTTACCTTACAAAACATGTACATTAGCATACACCTATTCTCTGAAGGGATGATACTGCACGCTTTAAACCAACAATGTCGATGAGAAGGTAGGAGACAATTTTCAATATGTAGAGTGGTGAGGGTATGGATTGGGTTAACTAGCCATATTGCTGAAACTGAATCTTTGGGATTTAGATAGAAATATGTGCATAAATAAATGGATGAAGAACAAAATAATATAAGAAAAAATCATCTTACCTTGTCTGTATGGTAAATGACCTAATCTACTGTATGGATCTGTCTCTTATCTTCCCTAGTGGTTCATTGCTAAAGTAGATGAATGTGCATACCGGTATGTTGACAAGTTAGAAGTGTGCAAAACCAAGTTACCACAACTGAGTACAACTTCCCTTCATGCACTTGCATCCCCCCCCCCCCCCCCCCCCCCCCCCCCCTTTTCTTTGTATTTAGGCCCCTTGAAGTTTATCATCATCAGGCTGTTCTTCATGTTCTAAAGTCACTGGATAGACTACATTGACGCCAAATATGCTGATGTTCATATTTACATAAATGTTAACACATTTCTGAATTTCATAATGCATTTTCAAACAGCCTAAAACCGGTAACAATTTTTGAAATCAGTTAAAAAATATGTGGCGCCATCCCTCGCCTGAAGACTGTTGCCTTAGATACGTCTCACTTCATAGGGCAGCAGGTTCCAGAAATTACTACAGTGATGCCGTGGGGAATTTCCTTACAAGAGTGTGAGCTGATAATTATGTATCTCCGAACGGCTAGCATGTGGAAATGTCACCATCCGACAGGGTGCGAGAAAATTAGGTTTCGGAGGACAGCAACAAAATCTTTGAGTCTGGCCTCCCTACGATCAACACAAATGAAAAATCACAATTTGGAGAGGTGGCGACTTTCAAGCAGCAAGTCAACATGCAGTTTAGCTGACTGTGTGCAGTGGCAGTGACATACTCTGCCAGAACCTGCAAGGCAGACTTGCCTGATAAAGCTCCTGCAAAGGTTCTCAGAAGTCAAAGCAAGTAAAGTGTACACCTGCTGTTCACCTGCCTTGGGAATAGATCATTTGAACAACACCTCCAAAGACACTTCTCTATTTAAAAAATGTACCTGTACAGCAAATCTCCAGAGCAGGCCAGGTACCTGACAACATTATCTTCCCTGACAGTCTCATTGTATTTTCATGTGACGTGTATTCACAATGTGACTTGTAAATGTTTCAGTGAAGTGTTCTTTATGCTTGGCAACAAAAGACCAGCTCTACTGATTCTGATTGGCAAACATAACACTTCTTAATATATTCATTATGAAACATTAAAGTCCAAAAACTGTAACAATTAGAACTATGGCACAAATGCATTATTTTGCTTAATTCTGCAGCCACGCCAAACCCTAAAAAATGCCATTACTTCTCTCAAAAACAATTCTGCATTATATTATATATATATATATATATATATATATATATATATATATATATATATATATATATATATATTATCACAAACATCTAGATTATTGTTCTATAGCACTATAAAGAATATTGTTGTATCCACATGGTTTTGTAAATATGGGGTCAACAGGTAACATTTGTGGTTTGTTAATGGGGCTCAATGAATACAAATTAAAGAAGGGAGGGCTGCAGGATTGGAAGAACTTTTCCTTCCTTATAATGGACATATTAAGTAACCCCGAGAAATTATACACTTACAGAAATTGAGTATTTAACAGGATGGCAATTTGTATCAATTTGGCAATTTTGAATGGTTTCTGGAAAATTGCACAGCCACTTCATTGATGCCAATAAAGTTTGCTTTTACGTTTCACCTTACATACTTGGAAACTGTAGTGGAAAATTTAGAAGTCCAAAACACTCTAGGGAGATATCTCAGTGTGTGTGGAGGGGGGCAGTGTCTGGGAACTGGACCATAAAATATATATTATGGAGATATTTTAACGTTTCATATTAAATGTGATCTTTACTAACTTCCCAGCTTTTTGAATTTGAATCAATATACAGTCCTCAGTTTACACTGCAGGGTGGAGATTAAACAGATATATGGAGACAAAGGCAAGTGAAAGGATAACATGTAGGCTAGGTACAGTTCTGCAAATTGAATGCACGCTCATCCAAGATCCTGAGGCTTGTATTATTAGCTGCTGAAGGTATTGGACTCATTATTGTTCTGTACTGTATTAGGCATTTGTCCAAAATTCAACAGAAAGAAAGGGTCAGATTGTTGATATATATATATATATATATATATAATATATATATATATATATATATATATATATATATATATATATATATACTCACAAAAATGTTTTATTTATTTTTTTTTATTTTATTTGATTTATTTTATTTATTTATTTATTTATTATTATTATCAAAAATGTGTTCACCAGTCATTGCTGTGTATTACACTGCGCTGCTTGAGTCCCTTTCGTTCCTTACACAGCTGCGCTTTTCCTGAGTTCAAAACTGGCATAGAGATAGAAATTGTGTAGGTAGGGTGCGCGGGTGTCATTTGACCTCGAGAGAGCATGTAAGGGGCGAGGCTTGCTCTCTAGAAGTCCAATAAGAGTCGATATCTGGGCACTGTGATGACAGCAAACCACTCCCCTTCCATGTGACAATGACAAGCAAACGAGATAGACTGGGGAGTTGGACTACGCAGTGAATTTACTGTACAGAAAGAGTAATGCATTCGGCGCAGTCTAAAGCAAAATTGTATTTACGTTACAAATTCATGTGTAACCCAGTCCTTTCATTTTCTGAAAGTCTGAAATCATTTCAGTTCCTCATTTACTACTTTAGAAAGAATTGCGAGCTGTTGTCAAATTGCCTTGTTGACGGCGACTGACATTTAAACTGATAATACAATGCTATTAATGTATTTAACAGTATAATAGCCCATTTTTCTTCAGATTTCTGCATGAATTTCCATGAGCTCAGTGCGAATTCCCTTGATCAATGGTTTAACAAACAGTAAATAATCGCTATTAAGAACGCCGCATTTATGCAAGGCAGATTGGCATTGTTCGTCAGAAGTTTCTGTTCCAGTGTCAGCTTGCTAACATAAAAATACACCCATGCGCGCACACACACACACACACACACACACACACACACACACACACACACACACACAGACACCGTCTGTGCTTATTTTTTTATTTTTTATTTGTGTGTGGGACTCGGAAGGTATGAGTCCTGGTACATAGACAGCGGCATCACTGATACATGCCCTTGCATTTGTACACAGTGTTAGTTAATTGATAAATAGACTGCAAGATGACTGCATTGTATCATACTGTGGGTTTGTAAAAGACTACAAACAAACCAGCCCCCACATGTATAAATGAACCAATGCCAACAGATACACGTCTGTAGAATGAGATAAAAAGCATTCCAGTCATGGTGGTGAGTGAGTTTCACAAGCCTTGGTTAGCCACATGTAGGTGCGTTTAGCACTAATTAATATTGTAAAGAATGCTTTATGACCAAAAACTAAAATCAACTTTTTTGGACCCTGTGTATAGGGGGCGGGGGCAGGGGGGTAAACTGTAGTTAAAATATTTTTTTTATTTGCTCCACTCATCTTGTTTTTTATTTCAGGTGCCAAAGAAGAACTGTAACGTGTGAAGAGACTTTAAAGAAACACTGACACAGTGAAAGAAAGGATTTGAAATTGAGGCCTGGATAGTGGGAGACTTGGATGTGGTGGGAAAGGAAGGTGTGTATGTCTATGCATATGTAAACTTATGAAAGCCAATAGAACATGCACACTAGTAATGTATGATGTGCTATCCAACATACGCAGTCACTACAAAGCTGGAGGTCTCCAGTTTGATCTACTTTCAGTATTCATAGTAAGTAGCCTATTAGTGAGTTCTGTATCATTTACCATGTATGGTTCTGCTTAGATGTTGGACTTACCTTTATTGACCAATCCGTCAAGAAAATAGGCCTGCTTCTGAAAATACTTCTACAATCGGAATTTCAGAAGTGAGGTGGTTTGAAAAATGATCACAGGGGGTGTGCAGCTGTAATTGTGTATAGATATAGATATAGGGGTGGGGAGGGGGCAGAAAAGAAAACGACCTCACTTCATCATCTCATATTCTGCATTGAGGAGTCTTATCAGAAGCAGTGTCCAGTAAGCCCTGTGAGCTCAGCAGAAGCAGTAACTGACAATTACACAAAACAAACACACCAGGAAACTAAACAGCAAGAACAGAATATTATGAAACTCTACCTGCTATAAAGTAGTAATGTAAAAGCTTTTATTTTGATAGTGTAACAGACTATTTTTCATGATAAATTAATTGTTACATGTTACATTCGTGTACCATTCAGGCACTCTGTTCTTTTTAAATGTTATCAGGCAGCCACACTGTATGGCACTTTTTTTCTCCCTGAACTACATTGGTTTGTGGATAAGATTGTTTATTTGCAATTTCCTTCCATTATCAGAAGCCTTATCTGAGCTGATATGCGCGTCCTGTTTTGATGCAGTCCAGGAGGCTCTCCTGACACAGGACCACACCTACCCAGACTTGAACATGTTGTTAATGAATCAATACATGTATAATTCATTTATTAATTAATTCACCAGTATACATGTCATCATTTATTTTTTTAATACTACATTACTATATAATACAATAGTTGCAGTCTCCAGTAAATGGCCTGTTTGTTGAAATACACAGATCAAGTTACTGGATGTTCAATTAACCCGACATGAAGGTGCTGCTGGTTACCTACACGACTCTTAAATCGATATAACTGTTATACACATGTTTGAGGTTCCCTTATACTTGTATAATAGTTAAATCCGCCTAAATAATATATTTGTAATATTAATTAACATTTGTTTTGTATTGTTACCACAATTACTCAGACCGCATTGTAATATGTAAACATTTAATTACATTTAAATAAATACATAACCCTTGATCAAAGAACTCAAACCACACGGCTCAGAAAACTTAACATAAAGACACTAATCTGCTACCCTAAATTGTATACGAACTTCATAATTCAATGTTAAGAACTTTCGTCTTTTGTAGTACAGTAAGTATGGTAAAGTGTGTGGTGTAAAATGTCCCTTCTAGCCAATAGTTGTCCGGAGTATGTTGTTGTCTGACTGCTTTGCCAGTATAGTTACGATAATCAGGAAAAGTGCTATACTGTATTTGTGTTATTAAAATACTTGGGAGATCAGGTCCCGCCCCCTTTACAAGAGTGAAACCGATTAGTTTCCTACACTGGGAGAGGGAGCGACACGGTTGGGATTGTGGGAGAGAACGGGAGCAAGCAGACCTCATCATCAGCAGCAGCAGGCATTCTGTCTATCCTTCCTTCCTTTCTCGAGATATTGCAAGGGGCTGATACCAGCTCCCCTCTCCTTGAGACACTGACAGTCATTTCCTCAACGTTTCATGGCAGCCAAGAGACCGGCTACTTTTGTTACCGATTCAGAGGCACTTTTCACGTTGTTCACTTGAGTTCTGTTGCTGCAGTGCTGGATTAAAAGTGCGTTTTGTTTCAAGCTCCTCGCATTTCGCATTGCACTGTGTACCAGGTGCAAAAGAGACAAACAAAGATCGTCTTTTGGTAACAGCTCTTTTACCGGACCAGTTTCATGAATAAAACAGTAAGTACTCCAGTTGCAGCAGAGAATACGTCGGTTATTACCCACTACGGGTACATGCTTTGGAAAAGTGTCCCTTCTTTTTTAGTTGACAATGTGTCATTTTGACATCCCGGGCGAAGTACAGTGCAGTGTGGAATCTAGCGTGTGTTTCTTCAGAGTAACTTTATTGCTGTTAATATAGCTTGCTCTAACATCTGGAGTTTTGTTGAATAGAAAGGTTATGCATGTTTGCGAGGCTAAAACTGTATTCAAGGTCTGGCTCGTGGTTCTGTTTGTGTTTTTTACAACTGCTTTGACCTTGTTAAAAAAAAAAAAAAAAAGTCTGCATCTAAAAACAGAAAGATAACAAGCAAATCTTCACACATGGGTGTTATTCTAACTACGTTATTATTATTATTATTATTATTATTATTATTATTATTATTATTATTATAGTTATAGTAGTGGAGGTAATGTATTATTATTATTATTATTATTATTATTATTATTATTATTATTATTATTATTATTATCGATGAGCTATAGCCTAGCTGTAGAGGAATGGCTAATTGCGATACTGCATGAGGTAAAGCTCTCCTACAGGCGTGTTTACGAGCTGCTTTACACTTGCAAAGTTAATTGTACGAAACTGTTATATGCTCTCGTGGAAATACATATCTATCATTTCACATTATACTTATATTGGTCAGGATTACCCGGTGTCGCTGATTGTCTTTTAGTGAAAAGTGCAAACTGCTGTAGCATGCAGAAGTTTCAGATAGGGACTGAAACAAATGCTAGCTATTCGCAAACAGCGAGTTAAATACAAAACTATATACACTAGTAGGAAAATGCATTGTTAACCCAAACATGTAAGATAATGTGCATTCATAAAAAAGACAGGGCACGTGATTTTTAGTATTATTTTACAAGTCCATTTTTTAGTATGCGCTTTTGAACAAAAGTATGTATTGATATAATAACAATTAACACCCACACACCTTACCATATGTATTATGAATTTAATAATGTAGACGTCATATATATTTTATTTTACTATTTAAATATTTGATCACTTTCTTTTTTCCATGATGAAGCTGGTATTGTTATAGGTATGACTTTTTTTTTTAAGAACAGGTATTCATATTAAAATGCTTTGATACATAAATACCAGGGCTGGGGAGAGCTTAGCAAAAGCGGGCAGAGTGCCAGTGTTTTATTGCAAGTCTTTAGAGAATTACCTTGGCAAAGTAGGGTTTTCAGCATCACAAACTTGGTGGTGGATTTAATGATGCTAATTTAAAGAACTGAAGTTACTCTGTTTTCTTAGTTACTCCAAATGGGTAGCTAGGTGGCCAGCACTCCATGCTATGCCAGGCAAAAAAAAAAAAACAAAAACAAAAAAAAACAACTGACTAGTTTTGTTTTTGCTGGCACTCTGTGTTGGGTATTGTGGTTGCAGAGTAAAGATGTTTAAATCAAGCATAATAACTGTAATCCCTGGGGCTTTGGCAAGGACATGGAAACATAACCACCTGTGAACCAACATTAACCTCCCAAGTTATTTGTGTTTACCTACGTTCCGATCTCACTCAATGATCCCCATGTATGTTTTTTTTCAACCCATACTGTAATGTTTTTTTTTCAAACAATAGGGATTTTGCTGATAATGTAATTCCCATTTTGTTAAATAAATACACAGAAGAACATATACAATGAAACCTCACTGTCATTGTCTCTTTTACGTGATCCCACACTTGTCAAGCACAGTGTGTGATCTTTGAAGTCTTTCGGGATGCTTGTTATTACAAAGACTGCATGATATGACAGCTGTCAGTGTCGTCTGCTCTGAACTGATTGCTATAGACTTATTGTAAGTTTTGTTCTCTGGATTAAAAAAAAAATGACTTGGCTGACGAAAGCATAAACAGCTTTTAAAAGAAAAATCAATAATACCAGTTAAATATTACACTGGAATGCACTGTATTATTAAGTTGTTTGGGGTGGAGGGGTGGTATACAGTCATATAATAACTTTATAAGCTGTTGTGTTGTATAACATACTGCATATTTCAAAATCAGCAGATAAATTAGTATTAATTTGTGAAATTTACCCGCCACAGACCAAATTAACCTGCGTTATTCATATATTTAAAAGTAAAGGTTTGGCAGTCATTGCAATACATTTTTTTGTAATATATAAATGTTTTAGGGCTCAATTGTGTGGAAATGTTTTACAAATGAAGTGTAAATGTATATTGTTCTGTATTTTAAATCAAATCCTGTATGCTACAATATTTCAAACCATATTGAATTGAAGTAGGATTTATCCTGCTTTTCTACTTTTGTTTTTAAATCTGCAGTGAAGGTCATAATAATTGGAGGTCTCATCATTACAGTCCTTAAATATGTCTGCTTTAGATTAGTATATCTGTATTAAAAGTATATTAACGTTTAAAATGGAAGTCTTGTAAATATAATTAGAAACAAAACATCAGGTTGCAGCGCTGTTTTTTTTAAAATTATATTTGCTTTTAAAAAAAACAAAAATAACAATAACTTGTTTAGCTTAACAGTTGCCTGTTGCTCCTAAAATGTTTAAAATAAGCTGCTTAGATCTTAAGTAAATGTGCTGCATATGAACAAATGATTAGACTTGTGTCTTCAGTAAAGTACTTTAATCTCAAAGCCACACCGGGTACAGCACGGTGCTTGTTCAGTGGGACCTGTCAACAATAGGAAATCAGACGTGCTTTTGCAGGCAATTCACAAAAACCAACAGTGACAACAGAATCTTCTGTGTCTCACAAAAGAAGGATTAGGAGGCTCACGTGTCACTCTGATTGGCCAGGGACTAGAGGTGATTGTTGGGTCAGGCAATCCGAGCAATCTGGTTTCAATTGATTATTATATAAGGAGACAACGTCTCTGTTGCCTAGCTCATATTAACTGTAGCTCAAACCTGCTGCCTAGTAATGCCTTTTAATCTGGTCTGTACAGCAATTTTGTATGGATTTGAGTGAAAGTAAGAAAGATAAACTAAACGAAAAAGATTTAGCAACATGTGTTTCGCTCTGAATGTTAGTTATACACCTTCATGTAAGTGTTCTGTAATCCTGAAGAAAGATAAATAACTATATGGTTGCTTACATTTGAACAATACTGCTTTGAAAGGTGGTAATGCATTCAGTTACTGTTACTAAAGTTTATAATTATTCACATTATCCCTATTTTAGTTACGTATGCAATAATGTTAAATTGACAGTTTAACACTTTATTTTTTATTAATTCTGGACTCCAAACAAGCACGTAGTGAAGAGTGTGATAAAAAATAATAAAAAAATAAAAAACATGTTGTGTGATATATGCCTGTGATAGTGAGAATGAGTATTATTCACCTCACAAGTGGAAGAACACACTGTTAATATTATACAACGATTGTGCTACATTATTACGTGGCTCTGTAGATTAAGCAAAATGTGAAGCAATGAAACAGGCAGACAATTATGTTGAGTCGCAGAGGTGAAAGAATGCAAGCCCAACTACAAAATTTAAAAATATATATTTTTTCCTACAGTTTACAATGCTAAAGTTAAATTTTTTAATTTTTTTGCAGAGTAACTGCAGTGTACTAGGGAATTATAAAATGTAGTAAAGCAATGTTAGAGACCAGTCAAGCTTATTGAAAAGCAGAGTAATAAAACAACATGGTCAAATGTAACTTTCATTAGCCTTTATTGGTTGCCGTGGCTTAACAGATATAACACTAGAACTTTGCAGACTTCCCTCCAGTAGACTAGTCCATAAACAGTTTTTTTCAGTATATCAGACATGCACAAACATTTCTCCCCAAAGCAGTTTATATATTTTTTCTTAGCATTACATTTCATTAAAGCAGAGCAGACCTCTGAAGTAGAATTAACCTCCATGAGTTGGTATACTTGCTAGCAATTCTGCAGAGTAGTTATCTAAGGACAAGTATACTTATCGGCAGTTTTTCAAGTTTAAAGCACTTTCTGGGTTTTCTTTTTTCAAAAATGCTAAGCAGAAAAAACACTTTGGTCTTACTGTTACTGCAGTTTTCTTCAGCACCGAGAAGTCCAGTTTGGTTTTGTTGTTGTTGTGCCATGTGCATTGGCACGTTCATCTTTCCAGGCTACTGTTAAGTAATGCTTTGTGTGTTTATGTTTTACTTCTTGATAATATAGAATCAAATTGAAATGCACATTTGCGTCTCACACTTTTAACAGATGCAAGCAATTATATTTGCTATAAGTCGAGGGCTCATTTAAACAGCTTTGCAGGCAGGTGCTGTACCTACTTTTATTGACAAGAAGAACATCTCGTAGCGCACCTTTTATCAAAGACATCTGCAGTCCATCAAAACAACAGTGTTTGTATCATCAGACATATACAGGACTATCGGCTGTTTTATTGATTGTCTGTAAAAAGAACAAGTACAGCATGTGCTGAAATAACTTTTAAGGATACAGGATTGCTTGAATTTTATTCTCTCTGTAATCAGCACCAGTATTCTGTAACCTAATTTCACTGATAACTGAAATGAGTTACGTACACTTCAAGGCTGTTAGGATTAAAAAAAAAAAAATCCTATCTGATTTTGTTTGATTTAAACAATGGGTTATGTACTATTTAATTTAATTGAATTTTGGATATATATATATATATATATATATATATATATATATATATATATATATATATATATATATATATATATATATATGTTTTTATTTGATTTTGATTTTATTGTATTACATTTTTTTTTATTATTATTTTAATGTTGGAAACTCAACCAGGCAGAACAGATTCCAATTCAAACTCAACAAGACTAGCAGGGCGCTGACTACATCTCTGTGTCGGTTAAACGCGTTGATTTTTCCCCTGAATGTGAGAACTGATCTGTTACAAATGGTTGGAAAAGGCGCACCTCGGCCCATGTCAGATGTGTTCAGCAGGCCACGCTGCCAGAGTCGCTGGGTGGTCTAGGAGGGCAGACCCCATAGCCAGCCCGTGCTAGTTAGTATCAGGTACAAACATGTGCAACATCTGGGTGAGAATCCAAACCCGATTTTTTGATTGGATTATCATAGATGAGAAAGTAGGAAAGAAGAAAATCATTCCAGCATTATTATTTTTTAAAGAATAATTAAATCTATTTGAAAGAGAAGCTTTTTAAATTATTAGTTGCTGAGTTTGCATGCAAGACTGATTATTTTCTATTTGTATTTATTTTCAGGCACTGGAAAAGACATTTAGCGTTGTTTTGAATGTTAACAGACAAGGGAGTATCCAAACTGCATTAAAAAAAAAAAAGTTATTTCCACAGCGCATTAATTTGGAAGTTTCAAAGTCTTTGCAGATTTTTAGTAATCTCTTGATGATCTCTGTACGGATCACAGAATGGTATTTGAGTATCTGTCATCAGTAGCTTTGAAAAAAAAGAAAGTACAGCTTTTTATTTCAAATTTAATCTGATGTTAAAGAAGTACCATTGCATTTGGTTTTAAACAGGCGTTATAAATAAAACAACCTTTTACAGGACATTAAAACTGCTTGAAACTTCAAGGTAAATTTACAGTATAAATAATTTGGCATACTAATA